>NC_141144.1:83046169-83281169 GCF_053477565.2 Lygodium microphyllum
CTTTTTTAGATCAACCCATATATTGTTAAACTCATTGTAATAAAAAATTGCCTGTTTTTTTTGTTTTTCATAGGACATAGACCTTTCGATGTGAAAGTAATCTCCAAAAACATGTGGAATCTTGCGATTCATGGAAATTCTTGCAGTGGAAACTGCAAGGGCTCGGGGCAATCCAAATATAGTTACCCTATTGCATTTAAGATTTTTAAACCATAATCCAGAGATAGCACGGTAACCTTTTCGACTTATACCCACAGTATCGCATGTCTCTACGATTTCATTTGCTTTCACTGTGCCTTTTAAATCCTTCACTAACTCTCTCAGAGTTGGACCTCTCAAATCCACATTTTCTGGTGACTTAAGAATCCTCAAAATATCTTTCTTATTCATGGTTTCCTTCAAAAGTTTGATTCTTTCCTCATTCTCTCGGATATTTATGCCTAATATGTTAGAGACATATTTCTTTGTAAGATTTAGTCTCCTTTTCTTTGCTCTCTCACACAAGCTGGTTATATTTTTTAACGGTCTCTTCCTCTCTCTAAATCCTACTGGAGTTTCTCTCAAGCGTATTAGCTTATTCTGCAATGAATTATTAACATTTTTCAAAATATCAATCTGACTTGTCAACTCTAAAATTTTTGTTTGTGTAGTTTCTAGTGCTTTTTTCATTTCGTGCACTTGGGCTATATATGTGTAAGATGCAGAGTATAACCTCATACAGTAGCCAAGCATTCCATTATAACCTTCTCCAGCATATCTTATATAGTCATGGACATTCAAAAAAGGAGGTGGTTTACCTGTAGAAGGATCCCTGGGATAGATATTTCCATCCACCCACAAATCTATATGCTTCATTCCTTGTGTTCGCAACCTGTTGGCTTCAATCTCATCTATCAATACTCGATGATGTATACTTCTCCAAGATGTGTAAGTCGGATCTAGCTGAATAGATAGCTTGTATTTACGTGTGCTTGCGCCTGTGTTATTTGAAGTAGTATTGCTAGACATTCTAGCAAATGAACCGAGCAAGAATCTCACAGTGATAGAAAGCAAGTGCAGCAAAAGGAATGGTAAAAGAGAATAGTGTATAGAAAGAAAACGCGGGAGCAAACAAATGCGAAGTTCGTACGAAAATCTCGAAAATACAAAATCTCTCGAGTTCCAAGACAATAAACGGCCGAAAAGGTGACCCTTGACCTGGATTAAAAGATGAGGGCAATTAATGGCCGACCTCTTCAATGAACCAAATATTCTCTCATTAATCACATCTGGACAACCAAATTTAGAGGTTTTATTCTTCCTAAACCTCAACTAATTAGCAGCTTAATCACTTTCTTACAAGTGCCATTTTTGAAGCGTTTTTGGCCCTAATGATTGGAAATGCAAGCCCTGCTCAACCATTTGACCAACAGTAACCAAGTTCTTGGTGATATTCGGGACATGAAATACATCCGATAGGTATTTCTTTTTTCCATCCTGCATAGACAAAGGAATTTTTCCAATTTGCACAATAGGATGTGCAGTATCATCACCAGTCTCCACAAATCCTAGTTTTTCCATTTTCCTTGCATCCTGCATCCATTCTGCATGACCTGTCATGTGGTTTGATGCACCTGAGTCAACATACCACACATCGTTGCTTTCTTCTGCACTTGTCAGAGAATTGGTCATGTGCTGCACCATAAACAAATGCTCATTTCTGTCATCACCCTGTCTACTAGAAGATGCATAATTCCCTTGTTGCAATTTTCCATTCATGATGTCATTCTGCTTTTTATAGTAGTCTTTAGCCATATGACCCATTTTACCACAGTAGTAGCATTCAACATTGTTGTTTGCATTTTGGCCTCTTTGCCATCCACCACGATCTCTTTGGCTCCCCTTGCCTCTAGAGTTACCACGTCCTCCTCCATAGGACTAGTTTTCTTGATTTTGCTGCATATTCTGATTTCTACCATGGCCTCCAGATCAGCCTCCTCTACCTCTTCGAGCATTTGAGTAGAAGACAGCTTCTTTTGAAGTTCCTCCTCAAGAAGATGCACCACCATTTCTCTGCTCCTCAGAAATTAGAAGAGCAATCAACTCCTCAAAATTTGGAAATCTTTCACGGATGGAAATGGATGTTTGGAACTGTGCATAATTCTTTCCTAGACCATTCAAGGCCACAAAGACTAAATCATCATCTTCCACTGGCGACCCAATGGAAGCAAGTGAATCTGCAATCTTCTTCACATTCATGTGGTAGTCATTGATGCTCATAATTTCTCTTTGCACATTGTGCAACTCTTGCTTGAGCTGCATTTTCCTGGTTTGCGTATTTGTGCTATACATTTTTGACAAAGTATCCCATGCCTCCTTTGGCGTACTTGGATCCTGAATATGCACAATCATAGAGTCTGAAATACTGATAGACAGCCAGTACGTAACTTTTTTGGCTCTCTCATACCATCGTTTAAATGCCTGCATTTGCTGTTGATTGGGAACATCAGGAAGAACTAGTTCTTCTTCATTTCCTGCAACGAATTCCCAATATCCTTTTCCCATAAGGAAATTCGTCATTCTAAACTTCCATGCTTGGAAGTTATTCTTGTCAAGCTTTTCAGTAACAATCTGTGAAAGAGAATCAGACGCCATTACAGAACACTGCAAAAAATTCTGTCACTGCAAAAAACACAGCTTCAGCCTCACAAGGGCAAATCTGCAAAACTGATGAAAGTGGTATTTTGACCACACAGTCACTTCCTAGTGACAATTTTTCATCAATAGGCAATAATGATGATTCTTAACTCCCAATGTCTCTGCACACAGGCATACAATGCAATTTCTACGATAACTTTTCACCGACCTGTAGAACAGTGGTCGCACAGCAAAAAACAGGGTTTTTTCCTGAGTGCATGCTGAAAACTTCCGCCTCCAAAACAAGCCCCAAAATTGCCTGGAATAAGAAAAACAGAGCAACCATGGGCTAAAACCCTCTCCCTCAGCATATACTGCCCTCTTGCTACACCGCGAAGGGCGTCTCAATCTGAGACAATGCACTCTTGCACTTCCTGGCTGTGCTACCTGTAGAGACTTGCTCCCAAACTCAAAAAATGAAAGCAACACTGGTCCTCTTACCAGAGCACCGCGAACTTGGTTTGCTTTCTTGAGCTCCTTACCACGAACCATGCTCTGATACCATGTCAAGATTGTGGGAGAGAAGGAAGGAGTCTCACTTGTAGCTTTCTCACTTACACAATGGGGGAATACACACAAAGGTGGAGGCTGAAAACAATTTTCCTCTTCTTAGTTGTGTAAGCCAAAAAGAACTCTAGTACAGAGAAATAGAAGAACCCTATATATGGGTCTCAAAACCAAACTCAACTAACCAAGGTGGCATACTTACTAAGCCACGAACTAGAGTAGATAAGGATAGCTGTCATCTAGCTATTATTCATGGGCGGTGTACCAACTGCATCTGTAGCTAACAAGTTGGTGACATAAATGCACAACGGTCACCCTTGCATATCACGAATGGAGCTTGATATCTCAACACCCATAGCCTAGCATTGTCGTTTTCTAAGCTCACTATCTCATGCTACACCCCTCTGCATCCGTATGCTGATGTGCTCCTGGTGTTGTGTGATTTAACGTACCACCATTAAGCTTTGGTAGCCTATCTACCAACATTTATATTATTATTATTTTTTTGAAAATGATCAAGTATAAATTGCACACAAAGTGAAAAACTAGGCTATCCTCAGAAACCCTAATGCATACTCCATAGCCTTCTTCATTTTGTCTCTCCTGCTCGGGTAAGTTACTCATGAATATATGTGTGCATCCCTCCTTGACCTCGATGGGTCCTTCTATGGGTTCACTTACTTGCCCCTGGCATTTAGCTCCCAGCAAGATCACTACCCTATCGCCTTTCTTGAACTTAATGAATCTTCTTGGTAGGTCTTGTGGTATTCTTTGCTCCTCTGCCTACGCATCCTTAGGCTATTTCCTTCTTTCCTCCTTTATTAATCTTCGGCGCCTAAGGTGCACGGGTAAGTTCCCTTTTGGTGTGTCTAATCTTAGAAGGTTGATGTATTTTGGGATCACTATCTGAGCTTACTTCTGATTCAAAATCGAACTCTCCATCCTTTGCTACAAGAGGGAGTCTCTCCCAGTGTTCATAGCTCTGATGGTGAATCCATCCTAAGCAATGGCATGGTACTTGGTATTGAGATATTAGAAATCACAACTAATGTAGCCTCTTTGTATGAGGCATTTTGGGATGAAGACATGCAAGCTGTAGGTCGATAGACATGTCACCACAAAAGAATGAGTTTGCCTCATTGTCAAAAAATTCTTGGACTCCTGTATTTCCATCATTGTTAGCCAATGCTGGCTCCAAGCTTTCAACGGCCTCCACCCCTTGTAATATCAACCCCTCTATTTGCATATTATCTTCATCTATGCTCAGAACATCGCTTTGATCATATACTCTCGCACTTCGGGGAGTTGAAGGTATAACATACCACCATCGAGGTTATCGGGGGTTTGGATAGAAGATTACCTGTTCACAAACACGTACAAAGTAAGTTCAAACCATTGTGACATAAACCATGTCGTAATACAATTAGCAAGAAAATGACTCCATACACTTGTTCACAATGGGTCGGCAACACAAAGGTGTCGCGCAAATCCATCCATTTTTTTTCGGAATCTATTTTGAGAAATCCTGATGGACCTCGTTGAACTGTTGCTCCAGCTTCTCCAAGTACCACTTTGAACCACTGCACATCGAATAGTATCATGGAGAAGCTATGGTAATCCATCGTAATAATACTTTGCAAGTTCCCAAAATACTCCATCTCATCCACAACTATGTTTGGATCCATTGCTCGTCGTCGGCTCTCTTACTCGAACCTTGCCATGACACCACAATCCATTGTGGAGCGCATTTTGTCAATACACTCCACGCGAAAATGCCGTTCGTACGACCACACTGCACTATATATTTTGTATTGTACATTGAAACACTCAAATTAGATGTCGCATATAAAATTTAGATACGACAGATTCTAAACCCCTCATCACCTTTGGACTACATCCCCCCAAGAATTCCTACTCCTCCATTGAGACCTCTGTCCCTTCGCTGGATGCTGCGGTCAAGGCTCCATGCAACCATCGCATTGACATAAACCGCCGCATCTCCTCCATGCCTTCGGGATATCAAATCGGTCGATGACGCGTACTACATTGGAATTTAGCTCGCGCTTCCTCTCGATCTTGCCTTGCAATCTAGTACTTGGCGAGCCGCATCTCCATGGAGGCATGGTGCAACATACAAAAGCGATTCACATTCTCTTCCATTGAGGCATCCATTCTTTTTTCTATCCCATTTCCAACCACCACATCTCCAGTCAGTCTATCATCGTCCTTCAGCGTCCATAGCATTTCATTGTCTGGTTCCACCGTTGGTAGCCATTGTGAAATATGCACTAACGCCTCTGACACCAACCAACCTTCGGCCATGCTACCTTCTGGCCGAGCTCGTTGTCACACAAAGCCTTTAAGGGTTTTCATGAAGCGCTCCAGGAAGAACATCCATCATGTATGGACAGGTCCAGCAATCTCCACTTCGTCCACAAGATGCACAAGAAGATGGATTTGTATCGTGAGCATGCTACTAGGCAGGTATTTCTCAAAGAGACAGATTGTCTCCACTACTCCCCGTCTCGCAGATTCAATAGAGGACATCTTAATCTCTTTCTGTGAGATCCATTGCACCAAAGTTGACAACTTGTAAGTGGCCCCACGAATTTCTGGAGTAAGGCATCCTGCGATCGCGATCGGTAGGACAAACTGCCACAAATGAGAAAGCATTATGAATAATTGCAACTTTCCTAATTGCAAAATGCCCACGCTAATTACAATCCATTCGTAGCACAAACCTGACATATCTTATGCCGATCATGGGATTTTAGCCCCGACAATTGGTCGTCTTTAGAAAATGCGGACCTGAGAGAACGCATCATACCCGTCGGAGTGCGGATAGACTTGATTACTTGCTTCACAATGCGCTCTTCTTTAGTGGATAAAACCCAAGGAGCACAAGGAAGCTGCACGCGACCATCAGCATTCGAGTGCGACCAAAATGCCTCCATCTTACCTACCTCCTTCAAATCCATTCATGCCCCTATAGTGTCTCTCTTTCCTATGATGTGGTCCCATAGAAAGTTGCCCACATTCTTGAAAATATGCATGGGATCCAACAAGTGGTTGACCTGTAAGTGGGTCCAATATGGCAACTCATAGAAAACTGAGAACCATCGCATTCCATTTGGATGTGATTCCATGTGGACTATTTTTAGCTCATACCAGCTTACGGCGTTCATATGTGTTGGAGGTCGTCCAAGGAAACCTTCCCTAAGTTCATGATCCTCCGGCAAGAAAGTGGCGTGTCCTTGATATCTTCTTCATGGTTTGTGACCTTCGGGAGTCTAATTGTGGCCCACACAATGGACATGCATGATAACCTGAGGTAACCAGACCTATTCTGACACTACGACCTAGTGAATACTTGATTGAATGAGATAAAATATAGATATTACCAGGGAGAACGGAGGCCTGCTCACCTTAGCACTCTCCCAATCCGGAAAGTCATGCATCGTCCACATGAGAATGACTTGAATGTTGGCTGACCGCCACTGACCATCGCGCCTGCTCATATCTTGCACAGTGACCCCCTCCTCCCACAAAATCTTAAGCTCATCGACTAATGGACGAAGATACACGTCCATATTTTTTACTTTGTAGCGGCCTGGGACGAGCAAGCTAAGGATGAGATGTCCTTTCTTCGTAGAAATCCATGGAGGGATGTTGTAGTTGATAAGGACTATAGGCCACACACTGTAAGAAGTTGAGCGCAGAACGAATGGGTTCATGCCATTCATTGCGTGACCAAGCCGAAGATTCCTTGACTCTCGCGCAAAGCCTGGGAAGGTAGAGTCAATGTGGCTCCATGCGCGCAAATCCGTTGATATTCGTTGAACTCCATCCGTGGACCTATTCTGCACATGCCATGTTGTCAAGCTCGCCATGCCAGATGTACGAAACATGTGGTTTATGCGGGGGATGAGCGGAAAGTGTCTGAGAACTTTTTGAGGGATGGTTTGCCCTGCAGGTCCTGTTGATACCTATGAGCACCACACTTTGGACATGTCTCCATAGTCTTGTATTCTTTTCGAAATAGTATGCAATCGTTGATACATGCATGGATGTTATTGTAGTCCATGCCAAGCTTCCATAAAACATGTCGTGCATCATCACGAGACTCAGGCATGGTATTTGCAGGTGGTAATATATGATATTTCAATAACCTGAAAAAAATCATAAAACACCTTGAAAAATCACAAATGTTTGTAATAATAGTGTCAAAAAATAATAATCAATGAAGCCTATGTGCAAGGTACTTGAATAACTCGGTCACACTCGTATCGCTCCACCCGTATTTTGCTTGCACACTTAAGAGTGCAAGCAATGTCTTCAATCGAGATACTCGACACCCATCATATAATGGTATGGATGCTTCCTCTCTAAGCGGATCAGATGTCTCGACATCCATGGGAATCAATGCATCGATCATTGCCTCCATCTCAGGCTCCAAGATTGCAAGTAGGTCTGGAAGGTTGTCTGTCTCCTCTGGCATTGACGGTATAGATTGGCCTTGAGAGTGGTGGATTGGCTCCTGCACTCCATCCATCGCACGCCCACGAACTCTTCTAATTGGCCGCAAAGGGTGCACTCCCCCTTGGGACGAGACATCACCTCCCTGGATAGAAAATTTGCCAACAAGACCCAATCTTATTGTGTATGGTTTTCAATTAGCTTGCGAGTACAATGCATGATTAATATTAACTTCAAATTACCGTTTGCTGAAAATCTGCAATCGCCTAATCAATGATCTCAGATTGAAACTCGCCAAATCGCCGTACGTGTTCTATAGACAATCGGCGTTTTCGTCTAATTGCCAACTTTCATTGAGAGCAAGGACATGGGACACGCTGATTAAGATATGCCTCACGATCTTGAACAATAAGACCTTCTTCGTTTTCCATCTTATCTACATTACAACAAATGAGGCTCAAATGGATAGCTTTATGGAGATGTATGTCAAGTTGCAAGTTGACCATAAGCTCTTACTTGAGAGGTTTTAGCCTCTACAAGAGCTTGAGAAGCAAATTTTGTAAAAAATTGAGGTTGATATTGATGCATCCATGGTATTGAAATCTAAACTTCAAGATATAAGAAATGCTTTACTGATTGATGTAAAGAATGCATTGGACATAGTAGTTGAGAGATTTATTGATGTTATATCTCGGCCATATACCATGCTCAAGGATTTGTTTGTCCCGGTAGATAATTATTCATTATTGTTAAAAAAAAAACATTGGTTCATAAGGTTCATGAGTCGAAGACTAAATGTTTGGACTTGACTAAAAGATTGGATAATGCCTTAGATGCTAAAAGGAAAAGTGATGAATATGTTACTTCATCATTGCAACAAAAAGATTGGTGACAAGGATGCTATGATTAATGAAGTTCTTCACGAGGTGAATATAGAGTTGAAGGGGATGGAACATGATTCTTCTTTGGGATTTAGTGGTGATCAGTCAATTATTGAGGTGTCTCCTTGTACAACCATTATACCTTATATACCTAGCTACGGTCTCTAGGTTATGTACTTTGAGTATCTTAGAGGGGATCTACTAGGATTACTTATACAACTGCACTAGAGGACTTTGAGTATAAGTAATCCATTTATGAGCATCATTGAGGATCTCTTAGTCTAACAATAAATCAGTCTCAACAAAAAGCATCTTAGAAATGTGGTTTTTTTGTCCTAGGTCCATGTATAAAAATTAATGCCATCTATGAAATTTATCAACTATAGTAATAAAATTTGTTTCAATCAATTCTACTCATAGTCATAACATTTGAAGAAAATATCCTATACTCAATTTAAGGGATTCTTCTTCTATAGCAATACTTTTGGGTTCATTTTGATGAAGTACCATAATGACCATTAACTAGGGTATCATTTTCTTTTAGTCCTTCCGTTGACTAGTTGGCATGATTAGTAATTTGCTATGCCTATAAAGTTAATACAAAAACAATGAATTATGCATATCACAATTAGATCCCCTACTTGGACATTATGAAAGATATGACCAATTTTAAGCCATCTTAAAGGGTCACCAATGTACGTGGCCCATGGCAAAGCACAATGCATACCATTATCGATAAGTCTATTATCGTGCATCTTAAATCTCCTAATTAGACTTTATAAAGTGTATGACTAATTTTTAGCCCTCTTAAGGAGTTGATGTAATGGTACCCATAAAAAAAGCAAAGTGCATACCATTACCATAATCATGGATATGTTATCGTTCCAATATATACACACACAGGTGGACTACATCTTGAGTAGACAAAAGCTATCCATTTGAGTAGACATACATCTCCATAAAGCTATCCATTTGAGTATACATCTCTTTCTCTTTCTCTCCCTCTCTCTCCCTCTCCCTCTCTTTCTCTCGCATTTCCTCTCCCTCTCACAATATATCCTAACACTCTCCAAAAGCAAAAGGGAGAGGGAGAGAGAGAATGCACTCTCCCTCCCTCTCCCTCTCCCTCTCTTTCTCTTTCTCTCCCTCTCTCATTTCCTCCCCCTCCCCCTCCCTCTCCCTCTCCCTCTCTTTCTCTTTCTCTCCCTCTCTCATTTCCTCCCCCTCCCCCTCCCTCTCCCTCTCCCTCTCTTTCCCTCCCTCTCTCTCCCTCTCCCTCTCCCTCTCTTTCTCTCTTTCTCTCTCATTTCCTCTCCTAAACAAGCAAAAGAGAAAGTGATTTAAACCTTAAACAAGCAAAAGGGAGAGGGAGAGAGAGAATGCACTCTCCCTCCCTCTCCCTCTCTCTCCCTCTCCCTCTCTCTCAATCTCTCTTATTTCCTCTCCTAAACAAGAAAAAGAGAAAGTGATTTAAATCTTAAACAAGCAAAAGGGAGAGGGAGAGAGAGAATGCACTCTCCCTCCCTCTCCCTCTCCCTCTCCCTCTCTTTCTCTTTCTCTCCCTCTCTCATTTCCTCCCCCTTCCTCTCCCTCTCCCTCTCTTTCTCTTTCTCTCCCTCTCTCTCCCTCTCCCTCTCTTTCTCTCTCATTTTCTCTCCTAAACAAGCAAAAGAGAAAGTGATTTAAACCTTAAACAAGCAAAAGAAGGAGAGAGGGAGACTCACCGATGAGATATGGTGAGTGTGGGTGGCTCCTCTTTGCGATGAAGGTTCCTCCTCTCCTTCGGGAACAACGGCGGCGGCGGCGGCAAGTCTTCTTCCTCTCTTTCTCTCACGACGGTCGCTCTCTCCCTCGCTCTCGCTCTCAAAACACAAAACACAAAAACTCGAAATAAAGCCGCGCTCGGTTTCGGCCCGCTTTTTTCCCTGTGGACCATCGCTATTTGCGTCGCTTTTGCGATGCAAATAGCAATGTCGATACCCGCCATCGCTAATCGCTGTCGCTACCAGCTCAAATCCTTGTAGTGAAAGGGAGAGAGAAGAGATGAAGTGAGGAAGAAGGAGAGAGAGGGAAGGACTGGGAGAGGGAAGAGAAGAGGGAGAGAAGAGAGGAGAAGGAGAAGAAGGAAGAGGGAGAGAGAGGAGAAGAAGAAGAGTAAGGGAGAAAAAGAAGAGAGAGAAGTGGGAGAGAGAAGAAGGAGAAGAAAGAGAAGAAGGAAGAGGGAGAGAGAGGAGAAGAAGAAGAGGAAGGGAGAAGGAGGAGAAGAGGGAAGAGAGAGAAGAGGGAAGGAAGAAGAGAAGGAGAGAGGGAAGAGAGGAAGGGAAGGAGAAGAGGAAAGAGAGAGAAGTAGTGGAAGAAGAAGGAGAAGAAGAGAAGAAAATAGAGAGAGAGTAGGAGATTAAGAGAAAAGAAGAAGAAGTGGAAGAGAGAGAGAAAGAGTAGGGAGATAGTAGAAAAGAAAAGGAAGAGAGAGGGAGAGAGAAAGAAGGAAAGGGAGTGAGAGTTGGTGAGTAACTTTAAGGAGCCACACTCAAACCACCCTCTCAGTGAAAGGCCCCATCCAGCGGTCTTTCCTAACCGAACCTGTCGACCCGAAAACCGACCCGAAAACCGTTAAGGTCCGGACCGCCCAATCTCCGCGAGGTGAATGGCTCCCAAGAAGAAAGTTGCGGGAAGCGTGGGCGCCCAAGCTACTGGTAACACTAGGGAGGCGAGTGGAGCAACCAACGCAACAAACACAAATCAAACCCAGGTTCTAAGCCTTAAAATTAATTAGGTATTAGAGATGAAAGGATTGGGAACGTGTATGGAACAAGAATGAGTCTTAGGGTTCTGTTTCCTCTAAGTACTAAGTTGCATGCATGAAATGGTAGAGTTTGGAATTTGCACAAGACTTTAGGCATGAAATGATAGCTTTTACACACATAAAACGATAAGGGTATCGTCTTACTTCACATAAACTGATAGTTTTTAACCAGTTTAGTGCATGAATAGTCATTTAGAATTCACGTTTCGCAATCATGGTTAAAAGAAACACATGAAATGTAAATTTTTATTCATGAGATACACTTGCATCGTTAGACAAAACCCTAGACTTTCATAGATGCAAGTCACATGTGATCTGGTGCATTAGGAATAAGTATAATTGCCTGTGAATTGTTTTATCGATCTTGCTGTGGACTATCACAAATGGATATGCTCCTAGCTTAGTTGAAGCTAGTGACCTAACCCTAAATGGATTGTTGACCCAAGTTATGCTTGGTTGTTTGAAAAGGTTGTAAATCCCTTGAGCAAGTATTTTGATACATCCAAGTTAAATTCTGATTGTGCATGCAATGGGATTGCAATGCCTTGAAGCAAGAGATTGTGCATTCAACTATTTGTTAATGTGGTTTTGGATGTTAACCTAAGTGGCATGTGTCTGATGATTGCATGACCGGGTTTGAGATGACTGATTTCCATGGAAACAAAAGGGATATTTTCCCTAGTGATTGCTTTTAAGTTGGGTGCTTCAGCTGTGATCGATTTCCTAAAGGAATAATTAAGGAAGGATGGCGCTAGCTACCCCCCGCAAACCGCCAAACCCTCACCAAGGGGGTTGTGAATCCGCGCCAGGAATGTGGACCAAACCCGTCACGAGAGGTTTCTTCGTGGAAATCACTTGGCGTAGGAGGATGATTGGGTGCCAGTGGGGGCTCTAGCTATAAATCCCAATGCCTCCGGGCCCTACACAAGTGTTCTACGTGACTCGAGATGGGATCTCGAGGCCTTGATACTAGTTACAAGGTAGAATCTTGGTAAGGTAAACCTTCGAGTTTTGTTGCCGGGAGACAGAAGGATTTTTTTTTGGGGGGCAGAAAGGAACACTTAATTCTCCTGTATGGGCGGGAGACAAACATTAATCTCAAGATAAGTTAAGGAAGTGTTTAATCTTATTTTATCTCATCTTCGTGTCCGTGCCCTAAATTACGTAAAGGAACCTGTGACTAATGGGTTAATAAAGGAGGCTACTTTTATGTGTCAAACATAATGTGGTAGGTAATTAGATAACTAAAACAACCCTCGAGGGAAGCGTGGTGGATGTGACCAATGGGTCTATCCTACGGAAGGGTGGTCTCAGTTAGCCGAGAGCTTTCCTCAAAGGAATGTTAACAGGAAATGTTAGGGAAAAGTTGGTCTATGACCTTAGACAATGTTGACCAGGAACCCAGACTTTAGGTCGATCCTAGTGGGAACAGTCGGATAAGTTCCGTTGCGGGGCAGATTCGAGAGACCCTAGTTGGCAAACCCCATGTCATTCCTTGGGAGTGCCGGGTAGCGTCTTCTAGATATATCTCTCGATGGACTGCTAAGACGTATCCCGTGATTTGAGGAGCGGGCACATTACAAATTTCAAATTAGTATCTTCTAATACTTCACTGCCATTGGTTGCATCTTTTGACACATACAAAGATTAACTCATTGCTGGTTATTCTCAATCATTTGAAGCTGATTTCCATCATGGGAATGACCAAAATCAAGTCTTTTATGAATATGCTTCTCATGAAGAGTAACATTACTCTTGTTGCTCAATTAAACTACATGGAAGACTTGTTTATTCCGCTTGCAGGGATGAATGGATTTACTTGTTTTGAAGAGCAATCAATGAATTTATTTGAAGATTTTGAAGACATTTCTATTGCCTCAAAGACAATGATACCTTTGCTTGAGGGGGACATGAACATAAAGGCTTATGCAACTACTGTAAGCAAAGTCAATGAAGAAGCAGATCAAGAGAACCAAAAGAACAAGAATAAGAAGAAGAAGCAGAAAAATCATGAAAACTTTGAAGTGGCAAAAAAAGTGAAGTATAAGTACAGGAAGCTAGACAAGAAGAACTGCAATGAATCGAAGATCTATGTCAAAAGAAATCTTAAAAACCGCAAGGGCCTCACAGTCCTTGATCTTATTCTATCTTTATCATAAGCTTGTAAAACTCCTCATGTAGCCTTGTAGTATAGCCTCTGTAAGGCCCCTGCTATAGCCTCTGGATGTCCATCATGTTTGTGGTACCCACACTTAGACTTTTTTGCGAGACAGCCTTTGGTGTTTTGCCATGTTTATGGTATGCCCACACTTTGCAGGTGTTACTTTCACTAAAGCCTCTAGACACTTTGTAATTTTTGGTTGTGATTGAAGAGGGTTGTTGAGATATTAGCAATCACACCTAATGTAGCCTCTTTGTATGAGGCAGTTTGGGATGAAGACATGCAGTCTGTAGGAATCCCATATGCACAGAAAGGGAAAACTATGCCCATCCAACAACTATAAAGCATTGTACTTGAGTACCACTTTTGATAGATGAATGAATACATGATGATGCTTTTCTTTATCAGTTAGTGTCAGTCTTGTACTTGTCAATCCTACACAATATTGTTTTTATGAGTCCAAGCTTCCATCTTGGAACCTAATTCACTTGTGTAACAGTTGTGGTTTTCAGTCAATGTCATCATGAGTATAGTCTATGCTTATGAGACACCATAGCCATGCTCTAGATCCCACATATTTTAACACTTGGTTGGGCTAGGCCTACTCGCTCAAATTCTATTGCACCTATGTGCTCCACCCAGGTGCGATCACAATCCATGCGCATGACTCCTCTTTCAACAAGGCATTTCCCTTGTGTAGTTTGGAGTCTACTTGTATTTGATCTATCACCCATCCCTTAATGTTGTATTCTATCATGTCAATTTTTCCTTCACTCTCATCTCATTGAAGGAACAAGAGTCCTCATATTCATCGTTAGAGCTATCTTTGTTCAACTGCTCATCATCTCCTAAGTCTTGATATATCTCATCCTTCTCATTATTGACTAAGTTCCAATTGTATATCAAGTTTAAGTCATGCACTTTGGTCTATCACTACTTAGGTTTGTTCGAGAGATATTCGAGTGGTTTAAGGTTTGTTGATCGGTTACCTACTAGTCGGCGGTCAAGTGCTTTAAGATCTCATGGAGCTCTCGCTTGTTGTTTGGTACTTTGGAATATTACAGGATTGGATCTTCTCTGTGTGCTCCTAGCCATCATGTAGATTGGCATTGAGGGCTCCCCTTGGGTCTTATCAACAGCCTTAACAACATGCTCGTATTCATCATTACCTGAGAATGGCAGGTCGATTGTAGTAAGGACATGCATCCAGACCCGCTCGTGCTTAGGACAAGGGATATACTTAGTCAATGGCCCATAAGATTTTCTATTCTGGCCGTCACCCTTTAGGATAGTGGAGATGGTATCTAGGTCGATTGGTATGGTCTTCCAAGTGTCCATCTCTACTCTTACGGCTTCCATTTGATTGCCTAGGAATATTAGACCATTGCCCCACTCTTCTATGACTCTCGTATTGCACATCCAAGGTCGGCCTAATAGGATATCATAGTCCACTCCCTTCATGATTATATAATCAATCGAGAATTGGACTCCTACGATCTTTACTAGACAATTCTTTGATATGCCAAATGACTTCACTTTCATCTTGTTAGCAGGTGTGATGTTAAACATGGCCATCTTGAGATGGATTGATTACCCTAGGTCTAGAGCAGTGCATGGTTCAACACATTGACTCCTACTCCCATGTCTACAATTCCTTTCCTTGTGGTGTCGCCTCGCAAGATAACATGCATTTTAGTGCCCTTCCAAAAAGCATTGATCTATAATAATTTTGGCACTGAGTGCAGCGTTAGACTCAATATGTGTGTCTCTCCATCATGTTCGTGTGAGTCAGTGAGAGCTTGCTCTATTGACCCTTCAACCCACTATTTCAACTCTTGCCACAATGGCAGATGCTGCCTAAGTAGATCTCCTAGGCTTAGCATCAAGGAATGGTAACCAGTGTGGTGAGGAGGTTGCTAGCTGCTTGCCACTCTCCTATCCCTACATTTCTTGGCCAATGACCTTGACTGATTTGTTGGCCTGTAGTGTATAGGCTTTGTCTAAGAAAAATTGCTTGTGGTGCAATCGCATCTCTCGATGTTGGTCGTGGAGGCAACACTGGTGTGCCTATGCTTGAGAGATCATCGTGGTCTTCCAATATGGGCTCAGCACCTTTTAAGTTTTCATGGGCTCCTTTCACCCACTCCACTTTTTCGATGGCTTCAAGTTGGCACTTTGGGCTGGGGTACTCCTCGACCTTCGCAATTCCCTTCTTAGCCTTCCTTGGAGTTGACATTTTGGCTTTTGCATTGTGTGCCACTTTCTTCCCAATAGGCGACATTGTAGCACTCTCGATTTCACTGTGGCCTTTGCATTTGGTTTCTTCTTTCTTCTCTTGCAAAGCTTTTCTTTCCAATTGAGGTTTCATCTAAGTTTCTAGGCCGTGGCAAAGATATGCTAGCCTACTTTTTTTGTGTGCGGATCATGACATGCAAAGGGATAGGTGTGGCCTCCCTATCAAGTGTCTCGACATGAAACAACTCCAATGGGACTGATGGCTTGTTTGTGGAATTAGATGATGGATTTTTTCTAAGGCAATCAATGAAGAGATGTGTGATTCTATATTCAATGCATCTTAAATCAGCCTTGTATCAATTTGCTTGCTCCCTTTTAGGGAAGCCCACAAAGACATGTCTTGGGTGATTGAAAGTACCTCTTGGGTATGCCCTCCTAAGATTCTACCTCTTCCTCTACCTAATGCCATCACTGGTACTGGTCAATAGTCCATAAGGATTGCATTGCCCTCTTTGTCATACAAGACATAAGCATGCACATAAGGCTCTTGGTCGTTCATCTCCTCTATGTAGTGGATTGAAGCATCACTCAATGGATGGGTCACATAGGGTCCAAGTGGTCTAGGTATGCCCATAGGGTTTATCTCCATCCTAGGAATGGCTAGCTTGGCATGGAGCCGGGAGAGCCAATGGGGCTCCACCTTCCTAAGAAGTTTGGTAGTTTATTCGCTAGGTAAGGTTGATTGTATGGTTGCGAGTATGGGAATATCCTCAACAGTCGGCAATGCATAGCATCGTGGCCAAATCTACGAATGGAACAAGGTCAGGATGACCAAGGGTCCTAATACTCAGTTGGCAAGTGGTTTTCACTACAATACACACATTGGATGTGAGGGCATGTTGGTCGTCTCATTATCTCTTATAATCTAGCTAGCTCCATCTTCATCTCTGTTAGGTCTTGGCTTGAGACAACCATTTCCTTTATCCTAAGTACTTGGTCATGATCTTTGTTAACCCTCAAACGAACAAGGTGGAAAATCCAAAAAATCTAAAGTAGAAGATGAGGCAAAGGCGAAAGTGAAATGGAAGGCAAAGGCATTCCAAAGAAGAATCTGGAAACATAAGAAGTGCAAAATAGTCCTAAATTGAGGAGAAAGATGCACAAGCAAAAGCACCAGTCAATAATTTTGTAAAAGAGCGTAAGGTGCACTATGATTTATTTTAAGAGTACCGAGCTTTGCAAATTGTAAAGGTAGATGAGCGGTAGGAAGGAAGCTAGGAAGATAGGAGGACAATGGGAAAAAGGGCCTAGCCGGCCATGTGAAAAAGGGAATAAGGGGATGACTACCCAAAAGGGATATAGGGTTTTGTACATAAGTTGAAAAGTGAATGAGAAGTTCATTCTTGTGTGTGGCCAAACGTAGCTCTCCTCCTCCTCCTCCTCTTCTTCTTCTTCTTCTTCTTCTTCTTCTTCTTCTTCTTCTTCTTCTTCTTCTCGCTTGCTTGAGCTTGTGCTTGAGAGAGGGAGTGTGAGAGTGTGAGGGTGAGGGACCGTGGTGGAGAAGCTCTCCATCTTCTCCTCTCTTCTTCTCTTTGCTTGTCTTGCTCATAGAAATGGAGCTTGGAGTGTGGAGCTTGAGGATGGATCTCACTTGAAGCTTGCACTTGGATCATGGAGTTAATCGAGTGCTCGGGAGAGGAGGCAACTCGATCAGGTATGGAGGTAAGCTCACTATACTCATAGAGATGGATAGCACATCGGCTATGTGAGAGGTAGCCATTAGTGCTTGGGTTGGAACGCTTGAAACAATAACCGATCCATGGGTCTCTATGATTGATCACCTCTACATTTTGGTTCTATTGTCAGGACCAACGGATTCAAGTCTTGAGTTCTTGTGTGCTCCGAATCGAGCATTGAAGTAGGGTTTTTCTTGAACCAGTGCTTGAGGTAGATAGGTAGGAAGCGAGGGAGTGTAGGTAATTTCTTTGTGATTTGGATGCATTAGGTAGGAGAAAACAAAGAAAAAATAAGAAAAATAAGCATTAGGGTTTCTACTATCATAACAGGGCAAGAGGGTTTGATTTGTTTACTAATTTGTATTTCGGAGTTTATTTGCTATTCCAGGTATATGAAATCCTTCATTAGGGTCTATTCTTATGTTTTGGAAGTTTGTGCGACCCCTCATAACCAAAATCATTAGAATCGAGTTGATTTTCGTCATCCCTGAAACTCATCCGCAAGAATCAGACATTGTTACCAGAGTCTGATTCCCAGAATCGGACTCGAACTGTCCGATTTTTCCAAAATTGGACCAATCCATCCTATCTGATTAGACATACCCTATCTGATTTTGAAAATCCGGCACACGACCACCAGAATCAAACCAACTCATAATCAGACCATCTAGAACACTTGTCAAATCGGGCATCCGACTGCCAAAATCAGACACACAAAGATCGGAAAAAAGAAAATCAAACATCCCATAATCGAACATTTGATTCCTAGAATCAGACTCCCAAAATCGGATGCACAAAAATTGGACCACTAAAATCGGACTCCCAAAATCAGACATCCCATAATCGGATGTCCGATTCCTAGAATCAGACGCACAAAAATTGGATCACTAGAATCAAACCACCAGAATCGGACGCGTCCAATCAGCCGATCGTACCAACCTAGAATTGGATGTCTGATTCTGATAATTGGACTCCTGAGAATTGAACCTCTGAGAATCGAAAAGAAAACTTTCAAAATTGGACAGGTGAATAGAATACATATTTGACACATCTAAGCCTTGAAACCGACCCAAAGACCATATAGGGCCAAAAGCACATCATAGATCTATCACCGAGCTTAAACCTAGAGCAAGTAGTTCAAAACTTGGCTATAAACAGTCATTCAAATCATGCATGGTGTTTAGCGTAACGGCCCTACGAGACAGGGGAGATAGTCCCCCCCGGGACCCCCCTCCTCACCTCCTCCAAGTAGGTTGGAGAGAAAACGTGTGCCATGACAGGTCCTCCAAATTGGATCCTAGTGTAGTAAGGGCTCTGCACAAGCATAGATTCTCACTTGCAAAACAACAACCAAAAGCCCATACCCAAACAAAGACAAATAGAGACCCTAGAACCTCAATGGGCCAATCTAGCCAACAAGGGAAAAAAGGCCACACCACAAAAACATATATAGGTTGCATTCAGACTCTGCATCTAGTCAAAGCGAAACGCAACAACATTAAGCTACAACTGCGAGGATGACTAGACATGATAGTCTTGACGATAAATGCACCTTGAATGGCACTACACAGACGACCCAAGACATTTGTGGAGAATCCACATCTGGTTGTGCAGTTGGGGAGTCAAGGGCATGTAATGGAAGGATTAAATTTATAAGCCAAGGCTCAGAAGATGAAGACATAGTACCGCCTGCTTATCTTAGGGTCAAACTCATAGCAAAAAGGGAACATTGTGTCGATGCTCTCATCAATGAAGAGCTAATTTTAATATCTTGACCTATGACACATGGACCCTACTAGGCCAATCAGAGCTCACACCAACTGATGCAACTCTTAATCCTTATGGGAGACACCCACAAGCACTTATAGGGAAGTGTGAAATCCTTGTAACTATTGAAACTGAAAGCTTTCCTATCCTATTCCATGTTCCTCCAAATAGTGCTAATTGTGGAAAGGAAACCCTCCTAGGACAACTCTTCAAAAGGGAGACAAAGTGTGAGGCTGATTACATAGCATAAAGGATACACTTGACACAACTGAGTGTGAGGATAATCACAACCTTTAGTAAGGGTGACCTCATCAAACCTCAAAGGAAGGACAAGTAACATTCTAACATACCAGGCAAGTCTAGTGATGAGAGTAAGGACTTGTTGAAAGAGTTGATACAAGCACATGTTGAATAGAGAGAATCAATGAGTGAGGCCATGCTTGAAACAAGAAGGTCAAGAGACAATACCAAGGACAAGCTTTGGACTTACAAATATCGTAGAAGACCACAAAAGAAGCCCAAGCCTTATAGATATCAGATGTAACCATCGAGTGTGCACAAAAGCCACTAGTTTCCCAAGAGGATAATGAGCACCACAAGCACAATGTTGCTCATGATAAGGCTAATTTCTCAATAGAGAAAATTGTAAAATCATCTAACATCCATGAGCAAGTCTTCCAGCCAGTGCCAAGTCCACCTAGGAGTCCCAAATCTCCTACATCCTCTTCCCCTAAACAGACATAGGAAGTAAAACAGCAGTTGCCAAGTGTAGCTGCTCAATCTTGATTACTATCTCTATCTAAGCTTCCAAATGTCCAAGAGGTGGGACATGACACTGCCCTTAGCTCTCAGCCTAAGGTTATGCCTATGCAATCCATTGTGACTAGCTCAATTGATGATCTACACAAGTAAATGCTCAAAGGGCAACAAAAGACATGACCACTTTTGATCTACCTAAGGACTTGACACCGCAGTCTACCAATAGTAGCCAGCCCACTAAACTAGCCGCTACTCATTATAATCAGGAATCACAGCAGTCACAACCTTTGGCCATGACGATGCCTCTTGTGGAACGTGTCCTTAGCAATTCACTTGTGGAAGAGGTGTCGCAACCAACATCCTTTGACACCTCCAGCATTGCCAAAGCACCTAAAGCCTAGGCTTGAGGAGAAATCTCTCACAAATTTGGCCAAGGAGATGGCTCATCTGACCAATGAACTAGAGATGAAGTGCCTGATGAAGCTTGATCACAAGCTAACAGCCATCACACATGTGTACACCCATGGGGACATTGGAAGGCCAACACCAGAGCACACAAAGCTCATAGCCAGACCCCTGACTTGGGATGAGCAACAACATGTTTGATCCCACTATGTAGCTGTTGTTGCTGAGGAAGCCATAGAGGACATCCCAAAGGCCATGGCTAGAGAGTTGTGCTTGATACCCTCATGTTATACTGCTCAATGTGAGACAAACAAGGAAGAGCTCAAAGCAATCAAATGAAAAGGGAAAGGACAAGGCAATTTTGTATAGAAAATGGTACTCCAATCAAAGTTTGGTAGCCAAAATTGGCCACCAACTAATGACATTCATCAAGCAAAGGAAAGCCCTTTGGACACCAATACATGATCCCACGTATGTTGCCCCGACCTCATTAAGAGTGTTGGCAATGGTCCATGAGTTCCAATTTTCTGCCACTGTCTGAAAACATCCCTTGTATGATAAATTGCTTCTAGAAAAAGATCTACACATGGCTAGCAGGCTAGGAGTAGGGAGCATGGTCCTTGATGTCAGTGCATATGTCTTCAACCGCACTTAAGACCCTGCAATCCTAGATCTCTATGCTTCCCATCAATACAACCCTGACTTCTTCAGTTGGTTTCATCCAAGCTTACCTGACAAGAATCCTAGAATATCTCTTGGTTCTACACTAGAGTCACTCAAACCTCGAGGGCAAGAGAAAAATAGCTCTAAATACAACACCCACTCTGATAAGAAGTAATGGAGGCATGTTCCAATGGGTAAGGACAAGAGTCTAGAGCTGACGCTCAATCATGAGTAACTATCGACGTAATCAGATGAGAGGCTAAACGGAGGGGAATTATCTTATGAGTAGGACTCTCCAAAAAGAGAGGTAGTTGTACCCTCACAACCTAGCGAGGCTATTCAGCAGGCCCCGGCTATATCCCATGAGGACATGCCAGAAAAAGAGAATGCTGAGGCCCAACCAATCACATTTATGGCTAACCAAATTCAGGGTCCTAATTATTTAAAGGATATACCTCAATTGCCCAAGAAAAAGAGGAGAAAACAACAAAAACAATGGCATTTGCAAGTGGCGGTAGATGCCAAGAGGATCGAGACCAAGAGCAGTAAAGAGCTGAGGAATAAAACACCAAGCCCATCCACCAATGAATCCATTGCCATCTCTCCTAACAATGGTGAAACCTCAGACACATCCATGTGTCTTGATAAGTCAAAGCAACCATTGCCATCAACAATTTCTCGCAACTCTCAATCCACCAACAACAAAACTTGCATTGACCAATCAAGAGTGGATACAACACTATCACAACAGGGTGACAAAACTATACCAATCACATCCGAGGAGAACCATGATGCAATAACAATGAAGTCTCAGGAGAAACATGAAAACCCTGAGGACATAAGCAATCCTAGCATTGACCAATCTTGCTCATCTAGGCCTGAGTCCCCAGCTATGCTAAAGCCTAGGAAAACCCCCATAACCTTGCATGAGATAGCAACCAAGCAAGCCTTCATAGAACATAGAAGTGTCACAGAGTCCTTGGCTGAGTTGGATACTAAACTCAAAATATTTGCATGTGTCTACGTCCTTGTAGACATGGACACATTCCCTAGGAAGCAACTTGAGAAATACTTGCCATATCCTCTATCCTGGGAAGAGCAAGAATATCTTGATGAGCACTATGACAAGCTCCTACATAAATCCATGCAACTCATCCTTGACGAGGAGACCGACGACTTATGCTTAATGGTGACATTCAACGATGTGCTTTGCCAACCAAATCGCTTAGAGATAGAGTAATTAAAGTGACAATCAGAAGGTCGAAGTCTGTTTGAAAAATGTTGGTTTGAAATCCGTACTACAATGGCCAAACTTGGAACCTAGATAATGACAGTATTAAAGGAGTGGTTGGCCAAATGGTGGTCTCAAAGAGACCAAACCTATGTGGCTCCAACTTCTTTTCGAGTATTGATTGCCATTCAGGGTATGGACTTTGTTGGAACTAGCTAAGAAAACTCTCTAGTTTATAAGATTCTCATTGAGGAGGAGCTATATGTTGTGAGTAGACTCAAACAAGATGCCATGCTACTCGATGCTGCAAAATATCTGTTGTTATTGAGTAAGTTTCCACGAGTACTGGATGTGTGTGCCATAATCCAATACAATCTTGAGTTCTACAATTGATTTTTATCCTCATGAAGTGACATGGATGCATAGTGTTGGCCTCCCTAAACCACTTTATGAGTTGACAGAAAGGGAAGTTCATGGAGCCAATGACTTTTCAACACCAGTAAAGGTGGAAGTGGAAGAAATTAAAGACCTTAACATGCTAGTGCTAGGTCAAGAGGAATACAAGGATTTTAATGGTCTAGTGTTGATCCTGAAGAAAAGGACTAAATGCCCTCCTCCCTATAGGGATCTCCCAGTGTTTCATGGGATAGTTAATGAGAATTTGATGGTGCATGTACGAGAATACGGCCTAACTTGCCTTGTAAGTGGGTATGATGATATTCATCGGATGCTCGTATTCTCAAGTACCCTAAAGGGAGATGCTAGAAAATGGTAGTGGAGCCTCCCTAGAGGGTCTATTAAATCCTTTGAGGAGTTGAGTGATAGATTTTTAGATGAATATGAGAAGAAGGTTCCTTTGACCCAAGTTTTAGGATAGCTGATGTAGATTAGGCATGAGTCCTATTCTTCTGTTAAAGAATACACCAGAGCCTTTGATGATATTCTAAGGCTTTGGCTAAGAAGAGCTACTATATTACCAGGTGATGTGCTATGTGAGCTCTTTTTGAGTGGTTTAGAGATTAACATGCAAATCCAAGTGGGAATGTAGAATCCTAAGTCGTTAAGGGAAGCAAAGATGTATGCCATTGATTATGAGAGACATATTCAGAGATGTTGGGAAAACTTTTGGAGTTTTCCCCGCTCAGTACAAGTGCATCCTACCTTCCAACCATTTCTACAAGGAGACACCTCACTTGTTGATACCAAGGTAGCCTATGAGGGGAACCTTGGTAGCCAAAATCTCAAAGCAAAAAATGGCAATAGTAGGGATAATATACCCCCTGGGAATAAAAAGATTCCAATCCCAATAAGTCCCATCAAGGCTTGCAATGCTTCCATGAGAGGTAGTTGCGACGGTGGAATTAATAGAACCATTAGGTCTACAAGCTTAGATGAGTTTTCTATGGGTGGTTCTAGTTTTGCTAGTGGAAAGGCTCTAAAGAGACCTTTGCCATCTTTAAATGAGTCATGCTTTTGAGTAGATGTTGTTCCTACAGTGAAAGCATGGTTCCTAAAAATAGGCAATTGCAGAGTGGACAAAAGCAAGTAAAGAAATCTCACATAGAGAAGATGCGGCATGCCAAAGGTCCACCTGTACTATATAGAAGCCATAAGGCTGTGAGGCCATCTGGTAATAGTGATAAATCCACAATGAGTCCATTGGACCAATGTGGGCAGTCAAGGCAGCCAAAGAATGTAAGAAGGGATGTGGGATGGGTTTGGAAACCTAAGATCTCTCAAAATGTGGTTGGTGTGTTAGATACGAGGTCAATAACACCATGCGGATATATTGTGATCAATTCCCATGTAGGTGTGATAAAAGTCCATAATGATACATCTAACAATATGCACCGCTCTAGGATACAATCATGTGATGGGTCTCCGATTGAAACTCTACTTAGTTTGGGTTGCAACACTGACTTATGTCAAAACCCAAACAGGGAAGGTTTGAATGGGCACCAAGCTATGATTCTTTTTGCCGAAGGAGCCTCTAAGCCACTTGAATGATCAGTTTATTTGGATGACAATAAATGTGGGACATGCAAGCCCAATGATGTCATTCACTTAGCCAATGGTACCCAAGGAAGGATAGACCATATTGAGGTTATATCAGTAGAAAGGCTTGGGCTAGTGAATTTACAAAATCCCAAGATCAAACCTTGAGCTGCGTGGCATGAGTAGCATGGGGCTATCCATCCTATTGTATGTTATCCTTGGTATCTTGGTTAGTTTGATAGGATGTGATGTATATGCCAAGGAGACCATGTATTGCACAGATTAGAATGACCTATCTATTTTCGGCTAGGAAGGCTGGTTGCTTTGGATATTATGATCAAACTATGTTAGGCCAAGAGGGCTAGTTAGGTTGCTAGGGAATGCTTGATCTCTTTAGGCTACGAGCGATGTTTGTCTCTTTGGTGTAGGTGCTTTTAATAGTTTTCTATTTTAGTGTTGTACCAAATAGGTTTGATGCAGTCACTGAAGGGAGCCTTTGCTATGGAGGAGCTTCTCGTGGCCATTCTAGGTGGTTTCGTCCCCTTCGCGTGTCTTTTCCCTTTTCCTTTTAGCAATTAATGATATATGTGTATGTAAAGGGTACTTTCTTTTTGTTTGTTGGGGACCGGCAAACCAAGGCATGAAGTCCCAAGTTTAGATTATGTATGTCTCTGGGAGGTCCGAGTAGTCATTGCCTCCTGCAAAGACATTGTCAAGCATTGAAAGACCTATTTTCAAAGGAAGTTCTAGTGACCCTATTCTATAGACCTGTTAGGCGGCTGTTCTAGGAGTTCCTGTTAGTGTGCGCTAGTTAGCAAAGCCTGCCAGATAAAACGATGATACACAGGAAAAAAACCCTCAATATCTAAAGGCAATATATGAATATATAGAGGTGTGTAAAAAGGGGTTCTAACCCCTATAAAAATAGAAAAAGGAAAGGAAGAAAAATCCTTGAGCAGTTTTTCATCGCCTTGCGAGGGCTTAGTAGGCTCCTGGGGGCGAGATAAGACCCAGGGCCAATGCCTTGTCTTCCTGGGGGTGGCATCTAGATGAAAAGAAATGGAAACTAAGGAAAGTTGGAGCGAAAATAAAAGTGAGCATCAGAAAAGAATTAAGTGTCACCTCGCGAGGGCTTGGTAGGTTCTTGGGTACCGAGACATATCCTGAGGCCGATGCTCTGTTCTCCTTGGGTCACCACGCTCAGCTCCCTCCTTTTTACACGCCCAAGTATGAAAGATATAGGCCTAAAGGAAAAATGTGCTACAATATAATATTTCTTGATTAGGCTATAGGAGTCCTCGCCTAGTAGGAACTCCTGGTTTAGTTGCCCTCAGTCAGGTGGGTAGCTCAAACCACCACTTAGGATTACCTCTTTGATAGTTCTTTTTAGCTTGGTCGTGTTAGAGCAGTTAGTTAGTGACTAGTTTTGGCCTTCTATTGGATTATGCTAGGCCTACTCCTCGTGGATTTCATGCCTTGGTTTTATCAAGGGGTAGGGTGAAAGTTGTGATGTGTTTTGTTGAGTATTTTTTGTATCAGCTTGATGCTCTTTTTGGTTGTGTTGATGTGCAGATCTATTCGTGGGATTCGACAGGCTGAGTCACTCTATTCCGTGGTTGCCAATGAGAGTTGGATTTTAGGACCCGATTTGGACCCGTTCTTGAAGCACTCGAGCCTATATTTTTTAGCTGAAAATTACCCAAGAGGCATTAAAGAGCCAATTTTCATGAAAAATCAAATGATGGCGAATGGCTAAGCTGGATTTTTCCTGGATGCATTTTGACGTCAGGAATCTAACGCAAGTCTTGGTTCATTAATTGGAGGTCATTTGACCCCCCATTTAATCCCTACAAGGTTTGGTGTTATAAAGTAGCTACCAGATCGAGAAGTCGTAAAGTGCATGGGAGAGGCCAAATTGACGGAGTTCGACGCCACGAAGCTGCATGTCCAGTCGGATTGCAAATCAAAGTTTGTTTGGATCTTCAAATTTGAAAAATCCACTTGCGAGACAGTGTGAACACAAAAAGATGAACCGGTTATTTTAATTTTTTAAATCTTAGGCTTAATAAAAGCCTTGAAACTAATGCAAAAACTATCGAATAGAGGGAAGTGTCAATGTGCCTCCTCATTTTTACTTGATGCCTCTCCCGTTTGGAGAGAGAGATGGAGATTCTCAATCAGGGCAGAGAGAGAAATAAGATGGCTGTAAGCTTGCCCATTTTGATGGAGAATTTAACATTTTGATTTTTTAGTATTTCTCTCTCCTCCCTCTCTCTCCTACTAGGGGCAGTTCCTGCACATGAAGAAGAATGAAGACCAATTGATAAATGCTCGTCCCGCTGTCAAAGAGATCGTGCAAGAGCTGCAAAACACGGGGTTCAAGATACAACAAGGAAAGAGGCTAACAAGAAGATCTCATTATTTGATGCCAAATATCATATATTGCTTATCAAGAACTTTACAAGAGGTCCATAAGTTCTCATTCTGAACATTCAGCTTGTGTAAGAATTTGCATAGGCTAAGCGTCTCTCGGCTTTGCACTGTTGCAATGTTTTGATAAAGCTCTTTTCATAGATCAGTGTAGATGACTTATGGATATAAAGTCAAAATAAATGACAAAGCATTACAATTTGTTTAAAGCTTTACAATAAAGCTTAAGAACTTGCTTTTTCGGGTAAGATGTTCCAACTCTGTAACTTCAATTGGCATGTCATTCATAACCCTTCCTCCAGCTTACAACAGCAAACATCCCATGGCCTCAATTCCATGCTGCAAAGGACACTTACGAGAGTGAGAAGTGTTCAGAAGATGGAGCAATCAGGAAGAACAGAATCAGTAGGTTCTTCTGTTGGAAGCATCAATGGCACTTCAAATGATCTGGCGAGGATGAACTAGATGATCATCTTCTTTCCAAGGTATACCCTGAATAGCTTTAAAAAAACTAAGCATCAATATAGCTTAAAGAAAGCTACCAAGTCTATAGCTCCCCAATGCCCTGCTTGAGCTCTGATATGTCTTTTAAAGCTTCCCGTCTTCAGCACTGTATCAAATATGTCATCTTCTTTCAGACAAGTCCACAGCTTCCACTTGGAAAACTGTCGAAATACATTGCTCTTCTCTTCCCTTGTTCTTTTCTTGCCAGTTCTGTTGTCGAAGACGGTAAGTGAGCGCAGGCCGAAAAATTTTGACCTCAATACATCGATTGCAACCACAGTGACAATAAACACTCCAGATTTCTGGACATCGTCAGACCATACGTTTTGTAGTGAAGCAAGGAACATCTGAAAATATACCTCTTGAACTATATGCGTTGTAGTGAGGCAGGGAACATCTCCAAAAGCCGCGTCAGAACTCTGGTGTAAAGAAGTCTATGGAAGTGGATTCAAAGAGGCGAAAAATATGGAGGAATGAGGGGAATGTGTGTCTCTGAGCTGCCTAGAAATTAACCATAATTTGTCTCACAGCAAGCGCGAGTCGATACCATCTTACATCTGTGTTTTTTTTTTCGTTTCTCCACCAATCGACAATGTATCTGTCGACTTCCTCTTCTGGTTAAAATTGTTTTTTTTTCCAATAATGTCATTGCGAATTCCATAAACCAAGTTAGCAAAACCAACAATTAGATACAGTGTATGAACGCGTATGAGAAAGGTCGAGTAAGGCTTTCTATACTCCACTGGCAAGAGTCGACAGCTACGATCAGCAGCCTGGCTATGGCGGGGCAGATCAGTCGGCCCTAATTTATGAGGAGAAGTAGAGGGTGAAGAAGATGGAGGCCGCACGGCGGAAGCTCACAAGCACAAGAAAGAAGAGCGTATGGACCAGCTGGGGCCTTGGCCACGGGCGAATAAGCTCTGTATGAGGCTCATAAGGCCAGGACTGACCCAGAGCAACATGATAGAGCCGAGGTGGCAGGCACTGCCGCCTTGGATCTGCAGCTATTCATCCTTTCCATCTGAGGTGGAGATATAGGATAATGAAAACATCTTTTAATTCATAACAAGAATGCCATAACTTCAAGCTCCACAGCCATGTGGGTCATTGCGTCATCCTCCTCTTTTCGACTCATTGCCACCTGTCCATCTCCTCCTTTCAGCATGTTAGCGTGCCCTTCACCAAAAGCTTCGTTCCATCTGCCCTCACTCTGCATAGTGCCATCTTCTCTTCACCTCTCCTTGTTCGTGACCTCCCCTGCTTTTTCTCTCCTTTCTTCCCCAATTAGCATTGCCCCTTCCCTCCTTCTTTAGCCTTTCAAAAACTCCTCCTTAGCCTTCGTTGTTGAGATATCGAGCTCCACTCGTGATACGCCAGGGTGACCGTTGTATATTTATGTCACCGACTTGTCAGTTGCAGACGCGGTTGGTACACCGCCCATGAATAATAGCTACATGATAGCTATCCTTATCTACTCTAGTTCGTGGCTCAGTTAGTATGCCACCTTAGTTAGTTGAGTTTGGTTTGAGACCCATATATAGGGTTCTTCTATTTCTTTGTACAAGAGTTCTTTTGGCTTACACAACTAAGAAGAGGAAAACTGTTTTCAGCCTCCACCCTTGTGTGTCTTCCCCCATTGTATAAGCAAGAAAGCTTCAAGCGAGACTCCTTCCTTCTCTCCCACAATCTTGACATGGTATCAGAGCCTTGTTCGTGGTAAGGAGCTCAAGAAAGCAAGCCAAGCTCGCAGTGGTCTGGTAAGAGGAGCAGTGTTGCTTTCATTTCCTGTTTTGGGAGCAGATCTCTGCAGGTAGCACAGCCGGAAATTGCAGGAGTGCATTGTCTCAGGTTGAGACGCCCTTCGCGGTGAAGCAAGAGGGCAGTATATGCTGCGGGTAAGGGCTTTAGCCCTTGGCGACCTTGTTTTTTTGATTTGAGGCCATTTCGGGGCCTGTTTTGCAGACGGAAGTTTTCTGCACGCACTCAAGAAAAGGCTCAGTTTTATGCTGTGCGACCACTGTTCTACAGGTCGGTGAAAAGTTACTGTAGAAATTGCATCGTATGCTTGTGCGCAGAGACATTGGGAGTTACAGAATCATCCCTGTTGCCTGTTGATGCAAAATCGTCACTAGGAAGTGACTGTGTGGTCAAATACCACTTTCGCCAGTTTTGCAGATTTGCCCTTGTGAGGGTGAAGCTGTGTTTTTTGCAGTGACAGAATTTCTTGCAGTATTCTGTAATGGCGTCTGATTCTCTTTCACAGATTGTCACTGAAAAGCTTGACAAGAACAACTTCCAGGCATGGAAGTTTAGAATGACGAATTTCCTTATGGGAAAAGGATATTGGGAATTTGTTGCAGGAAATGAAGAAGAACCAGTTCTTCCTGATGTTCCCAATCAACAACAAATGCAGGCATTTAAAACATGGCATGAGAGAGCCAGGAAAGTTATGTATTGGCTGTCTATCAGTATTTCAGACTCTATGATTGTGCATATTCAGGATGCAAGTACGCCAAAGGAGGCATGGGATACTTTGTCAAAAATGTATAGCACAAATACGCAAGCCAGAAAAATGCAGCTCAAGCAAGAGTTGCATAATGTGCAAAGAGAAAGTATGAGCATCAACGACTACCACATGAAGGTGAAGAAGATTGCAGATGCACTTGCTTCCATTGGGTCGCCAGTGGAAGATGATGATTTAGTTTCCGTGACCTTGAATGGTCTAGGAAAGGATTATGCACAGTTTCGGACATCCATTTCAGTTCGTGAAAGATTTCCTGATTTTGAGGAGTTGATTGCTCTTCTAATTTCTGAGGAACAGAGAAATGGTGGTGCATCTTCTTCAGGAGGAACTTCAAAAGAAGCTGTCTTCTACTCAAATGCTGGAAGAGGTAGAGGCAGAGGTAGAGGAGGCCGATTTGGAGGCCGTGGCAGAAATCAGAATATGCAGCAAACTCAAGAAAACCAGTCCTATGGAGGAGGACGTGGTAACTCTAGAGGCAGGGGGAGCCAAAGAGGTCGTGGTGGATGGCAAAGAGGCCAAAATGCAAACAATAATGTTGAATGCTACTACTGTGGTAAAATGGGTCATATGGCTAAAGACTGCTATAAAAAGCAGAATGACATCATGAATGGAAAACTGCAACAAGGGAATTATGCATCTTCTAGTAGACAGGGTGATGACAGAAATGAGCATTTGTTCATGGTGCAGCACATGAACAATTCTATGACAAGTGCAGAAGAAAGCAATGATGTATGGTATGTTGACTCAGGTGCATCAAACCACATGACAGGTCATGCAGAATGGATGGAGGATGCAAGGAAAATGGAAAAACCAGGATTTGTGGAGACTGGTGATGATACTGCACATCCTATTGTGCAGATTGGAAAAATTCCCTTGTCTATGCAGGGTGGGAAAAAGAAATACCTGTCCGATGTATTTCATGTCCCGAATATCACCAAGAATCTGGTTTCAGTTGGTCAAATGGTTGAATAGGGCTTGCAGGTCAGATTTAATCCTCATGGATGCTTTGTTGAGGATATGAAAAATAAAGGTCGCTTGATAGCAAAAGGAAAGAAGAAGGGCAGAATGTTTACATTAGATGCAGACATGTCTGAATTGAGTGCAGCAATGTTTGCACATGGGACCGGTGTAGTTGCAGATATTGATATCTGGCATAAACGCATTGGTCATGTTAATGTACAGCGACTTAAATCAATGCAGGCCCAAAATATTGTTGCAGGTTTGCCGAAATTCAAGGTTGCAGAAATGCATAAGGTATGTGAAGCCTGTCAGTTTGGAAAACAGGCAAGGAAACCATTTCCTAGACATGTTCAAGAGAGTGAGAAGCCATTGGAATTAATCCACTCTGATGTGTGGACAACTAAAGCTGCATCTCTTGGAGGCTGTCATTATTTTGTCAGTTTTATTGATGACTATAGCAGAAAAGTTTGGGTGTATTTTATGAAAAAGAAAAGTGAAGTTTTTGGGCATTTCAAAACTCTTAAAGCGATGGTTGAAAAAGAAACAGGCCTGCAGATAAAATGCCTAAGGTCAGATGGAGGGGGAGAGTACCTCTCAAATGAGTTTGCAAGGTTCCTGCAGGAGCATGGCATAAAGCAGCAATATTCATGCAGTCATACCCCACAACAAAATGGAATTGCAGAAAGAAAAAACAGGCATATTGGAGAGGTATCTCGTGCCATGCTAAATGAAAAAGACTTGCCAGATTTTTATTGGGCTGAAGCAGTTGCTACAGCAGTCTACATAATGAACAGGACTCCCACTGCAGCAATACATGGAATGACTCCAGAGGAGAGGTATACTGGTAGGAAACCAGATATTTCTCATTTGAAAATTTTTGGTTGCATTGCCTATGTACATGTGCCAGATGAGCTGAGATCCAAGTTGGATCCAAAAGCTGAGAAGTGCATCTTTATTGGTTACTCTCTGCAGCAAAAAGGGTATAGATGCTATAACCCTTCTACTCGTAAGTTTACAGTGAGCAGAGATGTTGTTTTTGATGAGATGAGTAGCTGGTATAAACCAGTAAATGTGATTGATGATGAAGATGCACAAAATGGTAATGCTACACAGAATTCACAGCAGCAGTCACAAAATATTAGTGGACCTGGAGCGTCCTCTAGCAGTGGTTCACATTCTTCGCCATGGACAAGCAGATTGAGATCAGGAGAATCTTCTCAAAGCAATGCAGAAAGTGGTATGCAGGTATCACGAAAAGGAAAAGAGAAGGTTGATCAGCCCATGTTTGATGTGAATGCAGGTCACTCTTATGTGGATGGTGAATCCAGTGGCTCAGAACAGAGCATTGATGATGAGTTGGGTATTCCTTCTATTGTTACACCTGGAGTAAGGAAGACCAGGGATGTTTTGAGAGCACCTGGGAGTGAACCTACTTTGCGCAGGTCTACAAGAGCTAGGTATCCTGTGGATAGGCTGAAATATGATGGATTTACAGCCATTCACTATGCATATATGGTCAAAGTGATACAGGAACCAGAACCCACATCTTTTGAGCAAGCCATGGGAAAAGAAAAATGGGAGAAAGCCATGGATGAAGAAATGGATGCCTTGGAAGCAAATGCTACATGGGAGTTAGTACCTTTGCCTAAAGGTAAGAATGCAATTGGCTGTAAGTGGGTTTATAAGGTGAAGCACAATGCTGATGGTTCTGTGAACAGATACAAGGCAAGATTAGTAGTCAAGGGGTATGCACAAACATATGGCATTGACTATGAAGAAACATTTAGTCCGGTTGCAAGGATGGCAACCGTAAGAGCAGTCATTGCTATGGCTGCATCAAAGGGATGGTCTTTACATCAGATGGATGTAAAGAATGCCTTCTTGCATGGTGATTTGCAAGAAGAGGTCTATATGGAGCAGCCACCAGGTTATGTGCATGCTGTTCATCCTGAGTTTGTTTGCAGGTTGAAGAAAGCCTTGTATGGCTTGAAGCAAGCACCTAGAGCATGGTCTGACAAGATAGGACAGTATCTTGTCACTATTGGCTTTCAGATTTCCAAGGCAGATTTCTCACTTTATGTGAGAAAAACAGAGAAAGGTATTATGCTGCTTGTCATTTATGTTGATGATTTGATTATGACAGGTGACAGTGATGAAGATATCCTTCATGTGAAAATTCTATTGAAGCAGAAGTTTGAGATGAAGGATTTGGGAGAGCTGCGTTATTTCTTGGGCATTGAGGTGATTAGATCACCAAGTGGGATACAGCTCTTGCAGAGGCAGTATGGATTGGACATGCTATCCAAATATGGGATGACAGGCTGTAAGCCTATTTCAGTTCCTTTGGAGCAAAATGTGAAGCTGAGCACATATGCAGGTGAGCTTCTAGAAGACCCTACTATGTACAGACGCATAGTAGGAAGTTTGATTTATATGACTATTACCAGGCCAGATTTGAGCTATGCTGTTGGATTGGTAAGTCAGTTTATGAAGGCTCCAAGGAAGCCGCATTTGGATGCGGCTAGACGCATACTTAGGTATGTGAAGTCCACATTGCAGTATGGACTATTTTATGAGACTGGGGTTCAGATACAGTTGCATGGATACACTGATGCTGATTGGGCTGGTAGTATTTCTGATAGACGATCTACCAGTGGATATGTATTCTCTTTTGGGAGTGCTGCAGTCACTTGGAGCAGCAAGAAACAGCCTACAGTTGCCTTGTCAAGCACAGAGGCTGAGTACAGGGGTGCAGCAATGGCTGCATGTGAGGTAGCTTGGTTGCATAAGCTACTTTATGATATGCATCAGTCTACAGATGGGCCAGTTGTCATTTATTGTGACAACATGAGTAGTATACACTTGGCAAATAACCCAGTCTATCATGCTAGAACAAAGCACATTGAGGTGCATTATCACTATGTGCGAGAGAGGGTTTTACTAGGTCTTATTGATCTAGTTTATGTCAGCACAGAGGATCAGGTAGCTGACATATTCACGAAGTCATTGGGCGCAGAGAAGCTGCGCAAGTTCAGAGACCTGCTTGGTGTGCAGGAATTGGGATTGAGCTCGAGGGGGAGTGTTGAGATATCGAGCTCCACTCGTGATACGCCAGGGTGACCGTTGTATATTTATGTCACCGACTTGTCAATTGCAGACGCGGTTGGTACACCGCCCATGAATAATAGCTACATGATAGCTATCCTTATCTACTCTAGTTCGTGGCTCAGTTAGTATGCCACCTTAGTTAGTTGAGTTTGGTTTGAGACCCATATATAGGGTTCTTCTATTTCTTTGTACAAGAGTTCTTTTGGCTTACACAACTAAGAAGAGGAAAACTGTTTTCAGCCTCCACCCTTGTGTGTCTTCCCCCATTGTGTAAGCAAGAAAGCTTCAAGCGAGACTCCTTCCTTCTCTCCCACAATCTTGACATTCGTAGCTCTATTTCCTAATTAAAGAGATCCGCCCTGTTTGTGATTCCCTTTTTCAAGTTAACCACATTCCAAGCTTCATGGGAAAGGTTATCATAATTATTCTCGCAGCATAGATATGATACTTGACTCAGAAAATCTATGTCATCACATGACATGATGAAGCAAAAGATCACTATAGAATTATAACGTGGCCTTTCAAAAGTTGAGCATATCCTGTGATTAGGACATTCCATGTGTCTAGATCTCGATAAGGAAACATTTCAAACACTGCTTGTGCCTCTGCCAGCCAACCACATTTAGCATACATATCAATTAATGCAATGCCCACATCCACATTTGTCTTCAATAGCCCTATCTTATCAATCTCAGCATGTATTCCTTAGCCCTTGTTTATAGCTCCAGCCATGCCACAAGCTTTTAAGGTGCAGACAATTGTGATACTATCCAAAGAGATACCCTCCTCATGCATTTGTTTGAATAATTGTAATGTCTTGTCTCCTTGATCCTGCCTAAAGCAACCCTTCATGCTCGCCACTATACTTATACGCAGAAAATAAATGTAATCACAACAACTAAATATGTACAAAGTACCAAATCCCATGCACAACTTTTGGGTGGTTTACATACCTCGAATGCGCAGCAATACGACATCCACCCCCTCTAAACCTGCGCATCCTCCGGATGTGCCAACTATCCAGGATCATTCAAGTCCACAAACAGGTCAAGTCCATCTTCTGATTCTAGTAAACCTGTTTCTCCATCAGCTTCATCATCCCAATGAAATTTCTGCCCCTTTCGAAACAGCTGATAGAGAACATCTGCAATATGAGCAAAATGTGGAATCCAAATCATGTAAAATACACAAGCTCCCACAAATCTCCGCACCTCTGAAGTAGTCGAGCAATACTCTGCAATCCTGTTTATGGCATCCACCTTTGCAGGAGAAGGCTTTCTGCCATAATATCCAACCATATGCCCAACTATGATGACTTCATTAACAGCAAAGACAGATTTCAGCCCTGAAAGTGTCAAATTTACCTCCTCCAATCGTGTCAATATTTGCTCACAAGCAATCAAGTGATCAGCCACAAACTGTCTACATCCACGCAAATCAAGACTTTCATTCTTTTCTTCTTCTGCACAACCCTTAATAGGCACATCATCTAGAAAAGGCATGGTATACTGCGGAATATAGTCTCGAAGAACTCTATGCATAGCATTCATCATATGAGCAACTGAGTTTGTAGCACCTTGAGGCAAGGTACACATCCTCACAAGACCAATAGGTGTCCGCATAGTAGTAATATCCCTACTTTCCAAGGCAAGCTGAAACTGATCATAACCTGAATACAAGTCACCTAGTGAATAGATGGCTCGTCCTGCAAAAGCCTCAGCAAATTCATCCACAACTAGACCTGTACCCACATTCCTGATTGTCACTTTGTTCACGGGCTGCATATCCTGAATAAATCTCAAAGTATCATTCTTCTTTGGTACAGTAAACCACCTGTTAGAATAGGGTGCAGAAGAGGGTTCCAAAATCCCCATTTTAATCTTCTCATTCAGCAACTCTATCAGCTTTGGCAAGTGTGCTTTAGGCACAGGTATAGGACGTATATTCCATGGTACATGAGGAACAGTGAAGATGACCATATGTGCAACCAATTCGGGACTAATGCAGCCAATTTCATGTGGAAAGAAAGCAAATGCCTTACCATGACGTCCAAGCATCTCTCTAAAACATTCTTTTTCCACTGGAAGCAAAAAATCATCATTTCCAATCTTCAATTCTGCAAGAGTTTCAGCTGTAAACTTATGTCCAATATTTGCAGGATCCCTCAACATAGGCTACTTCATAGCTTTTTCAATCTGTTCATCACTATCAGAAGGAAGCGGGCCTGCAACCGGCTTAACCTTCTTATCAACTGTTTTATATTTTGTGTCAACCTTGGCATCATTCAAGCACTCTTTCCTTTGCTGCAATTTCTGCAAATTTTTAGCATCTTTCAACTCTGTTGGCTGAAAAATTTCAGCCTTTAGCTCTATGGACTGCATGGGTGCAGCCTGAAACTCTTTATGCAGAAATTTTTCTGCATTCAACTCTGTTGGCTGAATGAATTCAGCCCTCGGCTCAATGGACTGCATAGACACATCCTGAAACTCTGTATGCAGAAATTTTTCTGCATTCAACTCTGTTGGCTGAATGGATTCAGCCCTCTAAATTCTGTTAGCTGATCAAGATCAGCCATAAATTCAGTTTGCTGAGTTTTCTCAGCCTCTAATTCTGTTTGCAGCATAAAACCAGAAATTTCCTGAAACATATCCAAGGTTTGCACAGGTATGATCTTTGAACCCTTGCATACATCAGTTTTCAGCATTGCTCTCATCTCAAACAATGTATCTGCATAAGACATCCCTTCATACAATCCATCCACATGCTCCTCTGCTTGCAAAATACCTGCATTCTTCAACTCTTCCTCCTTACGACCAATGTACTGCCTGGCAGCTCTAGGCAAATCTGAAATTTTCTGATAACTCACTGAACTATCTGAAGTAAACCCAACAAAATTATTGGAGAAAGACTGGCTGCCAGGAGGCGAGATCTCCTCTTTTCTCCGCTCCGTACCACTGGTGTCTCGCAAGACAGCGGTACCTAATGAAAATCCAACTCCTTCGCAGGTAGTGGTGCCTCACGCAAGGAGTCCCTGTTTCTCGGATGATTTACCCCAACAGTCATAAACTGAACAGCTCGCATACCATCTTTACTGCATATCCGCGCATAAGCTGACCCGTCATCCATCACTTTTGTTTCCATTCTTGCTTCTGTAATGAAAGGCTGTCCAAGAATAATCGGATAAGAGCATGAATCCTGAACAAAGCAATGATAATCCTCTTCAACATTACCAATAGAAATTCTGATACTCGGACAAGCAGCATACATATCACCAGAAGTATTATTGGCGGCTCTCATGCGCCAGCCATGCTCTGCATCCATAGGCCACTTGCCACTCTCATAAACACCTCGAGCAATAAGATTAATTTCAGAACCATGATCAACTAAAGCGATCAAGGGAATTTGTTTTTCTCCAATCCTTACCACTGTCTCAGTGGTTGCTCTAGCCCAATGACTTCGTGAAAAATGGCTGCGAGGAATGAGAATAGGGGTCTCATCATCTTCATACTGCATAGGCTGCACTATTTTCTCCGATTGCGGATTAACAGAAGCATTCTCAACCATCACTGCATCATCATGCTCTTCTCCAAGAGCTCCATGCCACAATCCCTGTAAAGCAGGTCCTTCCATCGCATGCCGTTTCCTCCGCAAAAGTTCCTGCATCTGATCCTGTATTTCTCTTCTAGCAATCCCAAGAGCCTCTCCAACAGTAAATGTAACTTCACTATTCAAAATTCTTTCATGAAAAATCTTACTCATATCCGTTTGCATTTCAAGGTCTGACAAGAGCTTGAATCCTGGCTCTTTTCTTGGTTGCCTCTTTTCCTTCTGCTTGTCTTCCATTGGCTGCTCGGAACCTATTTGAGTTGGAGAATTTGACATAGGTGGAGCTGTAACAGGTGGTGAAACAAAGTCACCCCCTCTAGTCTTTTTGGAGGTGCTAGGACCCTCCTCATCTCTTCTTCTCTTTTCTTCAACCATGGCATCTAAACCCTGCGTTTTAGCAATATAAGCAAAAATAGAATACCTGTCAACAGGAGAATCCCATCCTGTTTCTCCTCGGATGCTAGAGCCCACACAAGTCATAGTAGAAGTTTGAACTTTCCCTCTTCTCGCTATCTCCAAAGCAGAAGACCATAAAGCAGAGTCTCCATCAGATTTCTGCTCAAGCTGGACTCCAAAAGCTGAAGCATCTCCTCTAACACTCACATAAGCTGATCGCGCAGCCATATCATCAACAAGCTTCTTCATACCTCCCTTACCAAAGTTCGTGTCAAGAGGAGCGCCAGTCTCTGTCAGCCATATCTTCCCATCTTGTCCCCAAAACACTACATTCTTCTTACGTGCTTCCTGAAAAGCATCACAATCTTTGCAGTGTTGGTGCTCTGTACTATCACACCAAATACATCGTCGCCCTTTTCTTTGACCAGCTGGAAAAGCAGTCACTGGAGCAGGTGCTACAGCAGGTACTGATATAAGTTGCTCCTTTAACTTACCAACTTCAGCTTTGACTGCTTCAATTGTCAAATCCGCCAAGCCTTTAATAACATCATCTACAGATAAGGGCACTGGAGCAGCAGGTACTGGTGGATTCACAACAGGAGGAGTAGGCTTAGGCAAAGAAGCTGCAGCAGGGGTAGAAGAAGAAGTCTCCAAGGATTTTTCAGGAACTAATCCTATATTACGATGCAATCTTACTCTCCTGCGCTGCTTCTTAACAAGAGCATTCACAGCATCAATGACATGTCTCCACTCAGTCTTTAAACCTGAATCAGTAGCTTGATCTTCCAAAAGATCATCCAACTTTTCCTGTAAATCAGCATCTGCAGCTTGCAAAAATAACTCCACTTTTTGCATCTCCAAAGCTTGCTGTTCAGTCCCATCCAATTGATCATAACGGCTTTCAAACTCTCGCAGAAGAGCGGTAACAGAAAGTCCCTTATTAGGCATAGAAACCCATGCTAAAAAATTCCTGCGATTCATAAGACCTGTATCCTCCAAGAAATATTCATCTTTTAATGCCTTTTTAAATTCAGCCCAACCTGCATGTGCCTCTTGAATTTCTGCAATTCGACCTTCAAGAGCGCGCACCACGATCCGCAAGAAGTAGCGGCTCCAAACATCTTGAGAAACCCCAAAAAACTTCATCTTTTCTTCATACAAATGCAAGTAAGTTGACACTTGCTGGCCATTAAACTGCTTCATCTCCTGTTGGACAGCTTTCAAAGCATCCATAGCATCACTGTCTCGTTTTGCATGAGCTTGCTGCTGCATATACATGGTAAATGACTGAAACAGGTTCTTCATGACATTATCATCTGTCATCTCTTCTTGCGAGTCTCCCATCTTGCTGATGACACAGCACTTTCACGTCGGGTTCACCAGAAATGTCAAAGAGATCGTGCAAGAGCTGCAAAACACGGGGTTCAAGATACAGCAAGGAAAGAGGCTAACAAGAAGATCTCATTATTTGATGCCAAAGATCATATATTGCTTATCAAGAACTTTACAAGAGGTCCATAAGTTCTCATTCTGAACATTCAACTTGTGTAGGAATTTGCATAGGCTAAGCGTCTCTCGGCTTTGCACTGTTGCAATGTTTTGATAAAGCTCTTTTCATAGATTAGTGTAGATGACTTATGGATATAAAGTCAAAATAAATGACAAAGCATTACAATTTGTTTAAAGCTTTACAATAAAGCTTAAGAACTTGCTTTTTCGGGTAAGATGTTCCAACTCTGTAACTTCAATTGGCATGTCATTCATAACCCTTCCTCCAGCTTACAACAGCAAACATCCCATGGCCTCAATTCCATGCTGCAAAGGACACTTACGAGAGTGAGAAGTGTTCAGAAGATGGAGCAATCAGGAAGAACAGAATCAGTAGGTTCTTCTGTTGGAAGCATCAATGGCACTTCAAATGATCTGGCGAGGATGAACTAGATGATCATCTTCTTTCCAAGGTATACCCTGAATAGCTTTAAAAAAACTAAGCATCAATATAGCTTAAAGAAAGCTACCAAGTCTATAGCTCCCCAATGCCCTGCTTGAGCTCTGATATGTCTTTTAAAGCTTCCCGTCTTCAGCACTGTATCAAATATGTCATCTTCTTTTAGACAAGTCCACAGCTTCCACTTGGAAAACTGTCGAAATACATTGCTCTTCTCTTCCCTTGTTCTTTTCTTGCCAGTTCTGTTGTCGAAGACGGTAAGTGAGCGCAGGCCGAAAACTTTTGACCTCAATACATCGATTGCAACCACAGTGACAATAAACACTCCAGATTTCTGGACATCGTTAGACCATACGTTTTGTAGTGAAGCAAGGAACATCTGAAAATATACCTCTTGAACTATATGCGTTGTAGTGAAGCATGGAACATCTCCAAAAGCCGCGTCAGAACTCTGGTGTAAAGAAGTCTATGGAAGCGGATTCAAAGAGGCGAAAAATATGGAGGAATGAGGGGAATGTGTGTCTCTGAGCTACCTAGAAATTAACCATAATTTGTCTCACAGCAAGCGCGAGTCGATACCATCTTACATCTGTGTTTTTTTTTTCGTTTCTCCACCAATCGACAATGTATCTGTCGACTTCCTCTTCTGGTTAAAATTGTTTTTTTTTCCAATAATGTCATTGCGAATTCCATAAACCAAGTTAGCAAAACCAACAATTAGATACAGTGTATGAACGCGTATGAGAAAGGTCGAGTAAGGCTTTCTATACTCCACTGGCAAGAGTCGACAGCTACGATCAGCAGCCTGGCTATGGCGGGGCAGATCAGTCGGCCCTAATTTATGAGGAGAAGTAGAGGGTGAAGAAGATGGAGGCCGCACGGCGGAAGCTCACAAGCACAAGAAAGAAGAGCGTATGGACCAGCTGGGGCCTTGGCCACGGGCGAATAAGCTCTGTATGAGGCTCATAAGGCCAGGACTGACCCAGAGCAGCATGATAGAGCCGAGGTGGCAGGCACTGCCGCCTTGGATCTGCAGCTATTCATCCTTCCCATCTGAGGTGGAGATATAGGATAATGAAAACATCTTTTAATTCATAACAAGAATGCCATAACTTCAAGCTCCACAGCCATGTGGGTCATTGCGTCATCCTCCTCTTTTCGACTCATTGTCGCCTGTCCATCTCCTCCTTTCAGCATGTTAGCGTGCCCTTCACCAAAAGCTTCGTTCCATCTGCCCTCACTCTGCATAGTGCCATCTTCTCTTCACCTCTCCTTGTTCGTGACCTCCCCTGCTTTTTCTCTCCTTTCTTCCCCAATTAGCATTGCCCCTTCCCTCCTTCTTTAGCCTTTCAAAAACTCCTCCTTAGCCTTCGTAGCTCTATTTCCTAATTAAAGAGATCCGCCCTGTTTGTGATTCCCTTTTTCAAGTTAACCACATTCCAAGCTTCATGGGAAAGGTTATCATAATTATTCTCGCAGCATAGATATGATACTTGACTCAGAAAATCTATGTCATCACATGACATGATGAAGCAAAAGATCACTATAGAATTATAACGTGGCCTTTCAAAAGTTGAGCATATCCTGTGATTAGGACATTCCATGTGTCTAGATCTCGATAAGGAAACATTTCAAACACTGCTTGTGCCTCTGCCAGCCAACCACATTTAGCATACATATCAATTAATGCAATGCCCACATCCACATTTGTCTTCAATAGCCCTATCTTATCAATCTCAGCATGTATTCCTTAGCCCTTGTTTATAGCTCCAGCCATGCCACAAGCTTTTAAGGTGCAGACAATTGTGATACTATCCAAAGAGATACCCTCCTCATGCATTTGTTTGAATAATTGTAATGTCTTGTCTCCTTGATCCTGCCTAAAGCAACCCTTCATGCTCGCCACTATACTTATACGCAGAAAATAAATGTAATCACAACAACTAAATATGTACAAAGTACCAAATCCCATGCACAACTTTTGGGTGGTTTACACACCTCGAATGCGCAGCAATACGACACCGAGTGGTAACCAGATTGCTTCCAAACTAATGTGGGGCTGGAGATGGATGATTGGAGATGGGCTGAGCATTAATGGTGGATTTTTTTGCTATCCTGAATCTGGTTTTAGAAACATGCCACCATAAAAAACCTAGTAATTCTATTTTATAAAGGAAACAATGCTTCTTTTTTAGATTTGGTTGGCCAAATGATGTTCATTTTGGATGAAAATTGGTAGGAATGTTTTTTTATGTATGTTTGATGATGTTATGTCAGAAAAATCAGAATATATAATGCCATAATATTGAAAATAATTTTCTAAAATTTGAAAACCGCATTTTACAAAGGAAAAATGGGAATTTGCGTGTTTCGGGTGGGAAAAAAATGTGCACATGGGTTGGAAATTTGGTTGTGCCTTGCTTGCATCTTGTTTGAGGACTGCACATGGAAAAATGTAGAACCTGTAATAATTTATGGTCATAACTAATTACTTAAAACTTGAAAAACATGCATTTTACAAAGAAAATAGGACCTTTTTTCATTTTGGGTTAGATAAAAATGATGCATGAGGGATGAAATGTGAAAAATGGGTGATTCTCAGTTTTCATAATCAGAAAAATCAGTAAATGCTCTATTTTCTTGATAAATAAATAGTTAAAAATAACTAAAAATAGAAAAAAATAAGTTTTTTCACTTTAAAAATTAAGTAAAAAAATGATTAATGTTCGTGCATGTTTGGAAAGGTTGAGGCATGAGGTTAAGCCTTAGCTCACCCTTGTTTGTATGTTCTAGTGTGTTTTTATTTCATTTTATATCGAAAATGACAAAACACAAAACCCTACACATATGCAACACAGCACAATCTAAACGTTAGAGGGAAAGGGTGATATTAAGAGATTAAGAGGGCTATGAGGGTGTGAATCTTTGAAATATTTGACTGTTTATTACATTTAGAATTGCGATATTTCAGTTTAAGAGGCTAGCAGCACGAGAAATCGGTGCTAGTCTCCATACATCGAAGCATACGTTTAGTGAAGATCATGAAAGGGTTGTTTTTTCCACATCACAAAATGGTGATTTGATAAATATTGTTTGTGCACTAGGATCATATGCATTATGCATGATGCATGTCATGGTATAATCTGACATATACATGGAGTGAAAAGGAACCTTTGCTATATGTTAGTTGTATGGTTTCCTTTTGGGATTGTTTGGTGAGGATCTACTTATTCCCGGATCATACAAAATAAGAAAAGAGTGGAGTTTGTGTGTTATGTTTTATATGTTAGGCAGTGCATCTTGGGTCCAATCCCCTTGATGTAGGAGAGCTTCAATGAAGCCGCGATAGTCAGTCAACAGCAAGTCCTCCCCTATGTTTGTGCTATGAGGTATTATGCCTATATGTTATGGGATCTCCCTCTAAGGAGAAGGGATGGTAAACATTGGACTACGACCTAATACAAAAGCAAAATTGACACATTAGCATTTAGTGTAGAGTGAATCTTAGATGCTCCTAGCTTGTGAGGTTGTGTAGTGGGGTTGTCTGTTGTGTGCATGAGATCCGGCTAGTGCCATAGCCAGTGCTAGCCCATTTTAGGTCCTATCAGAGAAATTGTGGAGCATTATATTGAAAATATGGAAACATTAATTAGAAAGATGGGGCAAAACCCTCCTTCAAAGGATATGCAGAAACGGAAGTTTATTGAAGGATTGCAGGAAACTGTCAAGGAGCACGTAAGCCTTAAATGACTAGCTAATGTAGTAGATGCAAAGATAGAGGCACATTGGTGAAAAGAGGTGCAATTAGGACAACTGAGGAGGAAAGGATTATATAAAAATCCTGGGTTAGTTCCCTTAAGTATGTTGCTCTCTATGGCAACTAGTGCACCACATGTAGGAGCTCCAGTAGCTCCTCATGCTACTTATATGACAAGTGTGGGGATTCATCATCATCAATATCATATTCAAGACTAAATCCATACATGGTACCCCCAATATATCCACCCTCGTCAACAACACCTATAGGGCGGAGTTTAAGGTGGCTGAGTTAATGGGTAAATCCTTGGCAAATATGAAGAAAGAGATTTTAGTGGAAGTAAATCTCAATGTGAAGGGATTTTATGCTATTAGTCAGTAGCCCACTAGTGTGACAAGTTCAACTCAAGTATCTAGTCAGGGAAATTCCACACCCCCAAGGTCTAATACCTTGTGTGGAAAATGCCATGGTTTTGGACACTTAGCAACAGAATGTCCTACACCCAAGTAGAGTGGTGCTTGATCAACCAAGAAATTTGTTTTATGCATATTGTTTGAGAAATAATCATGTGGAGGATCAATGTTGGGTTAAACAAACCCATTTACCACAACAAGCAGCCCAAATGCAAACTAATTATAATTATATAGATAGTCAAAATGTGACTTATCCAATAGGTCATTCTAATAGGCCATTTATGAGGAGAGGTGTGCCTGCTCAGGGAGCACCCCTGGTGCCAAGGAATCAGGGACAAGGATGGTATTTTGGAAATGAGAGGCGACCATCACCATGTAGAAATCCTAATTTTAGAAGGAACAATAATAATGTAGGAACAAGAGTGGTTTCTTGGATATGTGAACAACCTGGACATATAGCTAGGTTCTACCCCCGAGCGGTCCACTAGGGTTTACTGTATGGTACCATGTGAGTGTAAGGGAGGGGGTTATTTAAGGGAAGGAATGCACATTTTATAAGGTAAGGTCCCATAAATAGGCGGTAGATAAGGGGTATTTTCATATATTTCTTGCACGTAGGTGACATCTCCTTATTACTACTAGTGAATCCCCCGTGGTTCTACCCAAATGAGCGGAAATGAAAGGACTACATTCCCTTATGCGCCAAGTGCGGTCATGAGGGTCATTACGAAAAGGATTGCTCAAGAGAAGGTACTTCTTTGAAGAATCAAGATAAGGGTAAAGGATTTACTAAGTTGGTTGCAAACTTAGTAGAAATTGTGGAAGAATTAGAATGTAAACTAATTAAGAAAAAATATGTTACCTTTAACTCAGATGTTATGATTGGAGCAATCACTCATTCAAAATCAAACCCAATGATTATCTTAGATCAAGAAAATGATACGGGTTTGACGGAGCCTAATAACACTATGATAGAAACTTTAAAGCAAGAAACATATTTACCAAGACATGCAGAAGATCATGATGTAGAGAAAGATGTGACCGATTCACCACCCAATTTGGAGGATCAACTAGTTCTACCCATTCCTTTATATTCCCCAAAGATTAAGGAGGGAATGGCTGTGTTTCCTCAAAGATTGAGAGCTTCAAAGGCAGTCAAAGAAGATTATAAGGAATCAAGGAAATCCTTTGATGTGCGGGATGAGTTGGAGAGTTTACATTTGTCGATTAATCTAGGACAATTATTAGAAATTTCCCCTACTTGTAGAAGGGAGATCTATCATAGACTAGTACAGAGAAGGGCAAAAAGGGATAATTATGTGATTGTTTCATCTAATACGAAAACTCTTAAATCTGATAAAAATGTTCGACCCATAAGGATTGCTGATTTGTTCTTGGATCTAGGGGCTCCAATTGTAGACATGGAAGTGATGAAGCATATGATATTCGAAGCTCGGTTGGATGGTGGGGCATTAGTGAATCTAGTAATAGAGGAAACAATGTTTAAGTTAGGATTAACTGATAAGAAAGAGATTATCAATATTGTTTTACGTTTAGCTTATCAACGAAGGGTCACACCTTCATGTCTTTTACGTCAAATTCCAACTATTATTGCTAGTTTGGATTTTAGTATTAATTTCTTGGTTGTGTGACCTATTCAAGGAGCTAATTCTTATCCGATTCTTTTAGGTAGACCTTGGCTGTTGTAGTCTTGATGTGACCAGAGTTGGCATAGAGGTATTATGATGATAAGACCTAAGCACAATTGAGTGCAATTGCGAGTTGTATCTAGGGAATTTTTGCATGAAACAATAGAGGAAAGCACATATACGAATAGATCTTATGCCTCCATGACTGAGGAGGAATTGAATGAGAACTCCAAGACTAAGAAAAATTATGCGTAAGTATATAGAGATCTACGTCATCGAGCCTCATTAGATGGGGACAAGACTATAGTTAATTCGGTGCATCAAAAGAATGTTGCAAAACATTCAGGAATGGGGGAATATTCTGTACACTATTCTTTGGAAGACGACATTGATAGTGATATTTCCAATTGGTTGACTACTTTCGATAATGCTTTATCTGATTTATTGGAAGTTTCTCTAGAGGGGGAAAATATGGAAGATGAATGGGAAAGTTATCTTCTTGATGTTGGAAGCTTAGTGAGGTAGTGTACAAATTCAAATGTTGATGAAACGCAAGAGCAAGATCATTCTCAATATTTCTTTTTTTTTGTATGATTCCTGAGTTGTGATACAAGTAGAAGAATCTGAAGATGAAATAGAGGAGATAGGCGATGAGCCAATTATTGAAGAGCTAATACCAGTAATGGAAACCAATGGAATGTTGATAGAGGGTATGTGCGTGAGACCTTGGCTCCTATCCTAAGAAATGAGATTCCATTTGGGTATGGTCAATTATCTTTGTCCATACAACAACTTTACTTCTATCACTAGAGACAGAAAGTTTGAGAATCCCGTAGTAGTAGTTGTAGACCTTTTCAGTCTTCCTCTTGCAACGAAGATAAGGGTGATCCTTCAAATGGTAGAATTGTTTCATGTTATGATGCAATGATTGATTGGGAGGAAAAATGGAAAGATGAACTGAACCCCTACTAGCAAGTAGTTGAGGTGTCTCAGGAAATTGGATCTTATTCAGTGGATATGCTCAATGATAAAATTTTATATTACGAGAATGAAATTTGCAGATGATAGTGCCCTTTTTCAACCATTATTGAATAAAATTACTCAACTATAAATAGATAAAGCTATTGCAGGAAATGAAAGGACTATGTTCCCTTATGCACCAAGTGTGGTCGTGAGGGTCATTACAAATAGGATTGATCAAGAGAAGGTACTTCTTCGAAGAATCAAGATAAGGGTAAAGGCATTACTAATTCGGCTACAAATTTGATAGAAATTGTGGAAGAACTAGAGGATAAACCAATTAAGAAAAAATATGTTACCTTTAACTCAGATGTTATGATTGGAGCAATCACTCGTTCAAAATCAAACCCAACAATTATCTTAGATCAAGAAAATGATTCGCATTTGATGGAGCCTAATAATGCTATGATAAAAATTTTAAAGCAAAAAAATCTTTATCAAGACATGCAGAAGATCATGATATAGAGAAAGATGTAACCGATTCACCATCCATTTCGGAGGATCAACCATTTTTACCCATTCCTTTAAATTCCCCAAAGATTAAGGAGGGAGTGACTTCGTTTCCTCAAAGATTGAGAGCTTCAAAGGTAGTCAAGGAAGACAATAAGGAATCAAGGAAATCCTTTGATGTGTGGGATGAGTTGGAGAGTTTACATTTGTTGATTAATCCAAGGCAATTACTAGAAATTTCCCCTACTTGTAGAAGGAGATCTATCATAGACTAGTACAGAGAAGGGCAAAAAGGGCTAATTATGTGACTGTTTCATCCAACACAAAAACTCTTAAAGCGGAGAGAAGAGTTAGACCCATAAGGATTTTGGATTTGTTCTTGGATCTAGGGCTCCAATTGTAGACATGGAAGTGATGAAGCATATGATATTTGGAGCTTAGTTGGATGGTGGGGCAGTAGTGAATTTGATAATAGAGGAAACAATGCTTAAGTTAGGGTTAATCGATAAGAAGGATATTACCAGTATTGTTTTGCGTTTAGCTAATCAACGAAGGGTCATACCTTCACGTCTTTTACGTCAAATTCCAACTGTTATTGTTGGTTTGGATTTTAGTATTAATTTCTTAGTTGTGCGACCTATACAAGGAGATAATTCTTATCCGATTCTTTTGGGTAGACCTTGGATGTTGTAGTCTCGATGTGACTAGAGTTGGCATAGAGGTATTATAATGATAGGACCTAAGCATGATGGAGTACAATTGCGAGTTGTAGCTAGGGAATTTTTGCACGAACCAATAGAGAAAAGCACATATACGAATAGATCTTATGCCTCCATGACTGAGGAGGAATTGAATGGGAGCTCAGAGACTGAGCAAAATTATGTGTGGTTATTTAGACATCCACGTCATCGAGCCTGATTAGATGAAAGTAAGACTACAATTAATATGGTGCATCAAAATAATGTTGTGAAACCCTGAGGAACGGAGGAATATTCTGTGCACTATTCTTTAGAAGACGACACTATTAGTGATATTGCCAATCGGTTGACTACTTCCGATAGTGCTTTATCTGATTTATTGGAAGTTTCTCTGGAGGAGGAAAATATGGAAGATGAATGGGAAAGTTCTCTTCTTGATGTTGGAAGCTTATGAGGGGGCGTACAAATTCAAATGTTGATTAAATGCAAGAGCAAGATCATTCTCAAGATTTATTTTCTCGGTATGATTCTCAAGTTGTGATACAAACAGAAGAATTTGAAGATGAAATAGAGGAGATAGGCGATGAGCCAATTATTGAAGAGCTAATACCAGTAATGGAAACCAATGGAATGTTGATAGAGGGTTTGTGTAGGAGACCTTGGCTCGTATCCTAAGAAATGAGATTCCATTTGTGTTTGATTAATTATCTTTGTCCATACAACAACTTTACTTCTATCACTGGAGACAGAAAGTTGGAGAATCCCATAGTAACAATTGTTTTCAGTCTTCCTCTTGCAAGGAAGATAAGGATGATCCTTCGAATGGTAGAATTGTTTCATATTATGATACAATGATTGATTGGGAAGAAAAATGGGAAGATGAATTGAACCCCCACCAGCAAGTAGTTGAGGTGACTTAGGAAATGGCATCTTATTCAGTGGATATGCTGAATGATAAAATTTTATATTATGAGAATGAAATTGCAAATGATAGTGCCCTTTCTCAACCATTGTTGAATAAAATTACTCAACTACAGATACATAAAGCTGATGCAGAACGCGAGGCATTAAAAAAACAAGAAGTTGGTTCAATCCTTATAGTCTTATTATGATGAAGAAATGAATCATTTAGAAGATATTGTGTTTCAAACGGAGAATTTTTCTAAGTAAATATTGCAAGAAAAGTAAAACCTAGAGCAATCGATTAATGGATGAACTAACTATGCAGATTGTCGTGATTAGTGCCTTGCAAGGGGGAATGAATTCAATATTAAAACATGAAAGAGTATTAATACCCAGTAATAGGGGGTAGGGGGTTACTAATGTCCCTTGGCTTATCATCAACTCCGTCGAGTAAATTAATTTGATAGAAGCATGTATTTACGATCAACTCCACGCATTCAAATGGTACGTGTACTATAAAAAGGGTTTCACATCATCCTGGTGAAAAGGTTATCGATTTCACCATTTATGGCGATGGGATTGAACCACATCTTTTAGGGTATGAACAAGTGGCTCCAACTAATTTTATTAAGCTTAAGAGGATTATCCATTATTTAGGTTGTCATATATAGGGTGAAGTAAATGAAAAACTTCATTTGTTGATACTCAAGTTGAAATGGAAGAAATGGAGGTGGACTTATCAAGATAAATAGTATCTTGAACATCATAATTAGATTTTACGATGTTATCATCAGAAGTTTCATGATAAAAATAGAAATAAGCATACAAGTATACAATATGGATCTAAGGATCGACAGTTATCCATGGGGGATCACAATGTGTTAGACCATTATATGGTTGAGATTACTGAGTTTTCACAATGGGAAGAGTCTTCCAAAGCACTAGTTGTGTATCAAATATATTTTAAACCTCCATCTTAGAACTTATCATCTAATATTAATGATGGACAACCTATGGGAGTGAGTAATCGATTAGTTCATGTATCTATGAAGAAATCCGTTGAGGTACCACTCATTAAACCTAACAAGGTTCAAATCGCTTGTGCACAATTCTAAAATTGAAATAACCCGTTTTGAAGTGGCACTAAATAAGTTTCTCTTATTGGGTAGTCAGTTGCAAGGTGCTGCTTTGGAGAAAGTACAGAATGTTTTTAAGAAGTATGCACATGTGTTTACTTGGAGTTACACGGATTTGAAAGGTATGAAACCTGAATTGTGCCAACTTTATATTGATATTGAACCAGATGTCAGACATATATGTCAACGTCAATGACACACAAATCCTAACTATGCAGATAAGGTGCATGTTGAAATTTCTAAATTATTAGATGTGGGTTTTATCTATCCTATTGCATACAGTGACCAGTTTCACCTATAGTCATCGTTCCCAAAAAGAATTCTAATAAAATTTGCATATGTGTGGATTATCGTGCATTGAATAAGCACACTCATAATGATCATTTTCCTTTACCTTTCTCCAATCAATTATTAGATAGAGTGGCAGGACATCAACTATACTCTTTTATGGATGGGTTTAGTGGTTATAATCAAATTTTGATTAACCTTGAAGATCAACCCAAAACTACTTTTACTACTAAATGGGGGACTTTTGCCTATAAAGTAATGACATTTGGTTTGTGTAATGCACCTGCTACTTTTCAGAGAGCAATGATGGCAAACTTTCAAGATTTTCTAATTAAGTGGATGGAAATCTTTTTGTATGACTTCTATGTGCATGGCAATGATGAAAATATGGTTGATCGATTGGAAGAGGTATTCCAACATTGTGAAAGTACAAGAGTTTCCTTAAATCTAGAAAATTGTGTTTTTGGCATATCACGGGGTATATTATTAGGTCATATAGTTTCAAGTGATGGTATTGCGATGGATATGGCTAAAATACAAAAAATTGCTGATTTACTTGCACCCCAAAATTTGAAACTATTACGTGGGTTTCTGGGTCATTTAAATTTTTATCAGCGCTTTATTGAATCATTTGCAGCGGTGGCTTCTCCCTTGACTGCTTTACTTAAGAAAAATCAACCTTATGATTGGGATTTAGTATGCCAAGCTGCATTTGAGAAATTAAAACTTCGGTTAGTGGAAGGACCAACTTTGGTTTCACTGAATTGGTCTAAAGAGTTTCATATTCATGCCGATGTTTCTATGGATACAGTGGGAGTGGTTCTATGCCAAGCAGATGATAAGAACATTAATCATCCAATTTATTATGCTAGTCATAATTTAAGTGACGCCAAGAAAAACTATACCAAAACTGAGAAAGAGTGTTTATCGATGGTGTTTGCTGTTACCAAGTTTAGGCATTATTTGTTGGGCAATAAGTTTATTTTTTATGTGGATCATGAGGCACTAAAATACTTATTGAATAAACCCGAGCTTAGTGGTCGAGTTACTTGATGGATATTGCTTTTTCAAGAATTTGATTTTGAAGTTATTACTCATGCGAGCCAATCCCATGTTCTTGCAAACCATATGCCTCAATTAATTGCGGATGATACAGAGAAATGTGTAGATGATAACTTGCTTGATGCTCAATTATTTGACATCTCTACTACATTACCTTGGTATGCAGATATTCCTAAATTTCTTAGTGTGGCTAAGTATCCACCAACTGCACCTAAGCATGAATACTGCCGTATTTTGTTACAGTCACGCTCCTATGTTTTAATGGTAGGTTATTTATATAAATATTTTCCTCGTGAGGAGATTTATCAAAGGTGTGTTCGTGAAGATGAGGTATCACGAATTTTAACTGCATTACATGATGAACCCTGTGGGGGTCATTTTGTAGGAGATCTAACAGCACGGAAAGTCTTAATTGCTGGTTATTGGTGGCCTACCTTATAAAAAGATGTATATGAACATTGTCACAAGTATAATAAATGCCAATGTACTAGGCAACCGACTAAGCGCTCTACCATGCCATTGACTCCTGTATTGGCCTTGGCACCTTTTGAAAAATGGGGTATAGATTTTGTTGGTCCCATTGATCCACCTACATGATATCGTTCTAATCGTTATATTTTGGTGTGTATGGACTATGTCACCAAATGGGTGGAGGCCAAAGCACTCAAAATTGATCGAGGCAAGGATGTTGCTCTCTTTCTTTATGAGAACATTATTACTCATTTTGGTTGCCCATTAGAATTAGTAGCTTAAGGATTTTGAGCAAAATGATTTAGTTCGATTGTATGATAGTAGTTATTATAAATTTCCAAGGAAACTTCGTATACGATGGTTAGGTCCCTTTCAAGTCAAAGTGTATGATAATGGTTCAGTGGATATTCAGGATTTAAAGGCTGTTCATGTACCTTTTCGTGTTAATGGTCTTCGTTTGAAACCTTTTCTGACTTAGTTGAATCGTTTGAGTACGGGTAGATAGTTTCTTAAATTGCTTTCTTGCTTCTTTTGTTTTTGTTTTTTTTTTTGGGTGTAGAAATAGTTTTTTATGGCATACAATTATGGAGATTTTATGGATGGATGCTCTATGCCCTCATCTTGATGATGATAGTCGTGATCTTGCTCGTGCAGGTCCTTATAGTATTCCGCGATTTCAAACGCATGACAAGTTCTTATATGCTCCGCAAGGTGAGGCCTATTGTGATACATCTTTTGTAGTTGTCTTTTGCTTGCAGTATCATCTACCATTTGGTTGTAGGTCTTGTTAGAGGCATCTATTTATGTGCACTCAGTTACTATGTTGGCAGTGCCACACATATTTTTGACGCTATGGTACCACTGCCATGTAGGATATGATAGGTTACACTTACTAGCGTCATGATTTCACTAGTGTCTTTTCTCCTGAGCATGGCGTTGGTCAGTCCAGGGTGCACTACAAGGATTCTCCACAGGGAAAAAAATAGGCCAAAACCGAGCGCGGCTTTATTTCACGTTTTTGCATTTTGTGTTTTGAGAGCGAGAGTGAGGGAGAGAGTGACCATCGTGAGAGAAGGAGAGGAAGAAGACTTGCCGCCCGCCACCACTGCCGTTGTTCGTGAAGGAGAGGAGGAGCCTTCATCGCGAAGAGGAGCTGCCCCACAGTCGCCATATCTCATCGGTGAGTCTCCCTCTCTCCTTCTTTTGCTCGTTTAAGGTTTAAATCACTTTCTCTTTTTCTTGTTTAGGAGAGGAAATGAGAGAGAAAGAGAGGGAGAGGGAGGGGGAGAAAGAGAAAGAGAAAGAGAAAGAGAAAGAGAAAGAGAAAGAGAGGGAGAGGGAGAGGGAGAGGGAGAGGGAGAGGGAGAGGGAGGGAGAGTGCATTCTCTCTCTCCCTCTCCCTTTTTCTTTTGGAGAGTGTTAGGATATATTGTGAGAGGGAGAGGAAATGAGAGAGAAAGAGAGGGAGAGGGAGAGGGAGGGAGAGAAAGAGAGAGGGACAGGGAGAAAGAGAAAGAGAAAGAGAAAGAGAAAGAGAAAGAGAAAGAGAGGGAGAGGGAGAGGGAGGGGGAGGAAATGAGAGAGGGAGAGAAAGAGAAAGAGAGGGAGAGGGAGAGGGAGAGGGAGGGAGAGTGCATTCTCTCTCTCCCTCTCCCTTTTGCTTTTGGAGAGTGTTAGGATATATTGTGAGAGGGAGAGGAAATGAGAGAGAAAGAGAGGGAGAGGGAGAAAGAGGGGGAGGAAATGAGAGAGGGAGAGAAAGAGAAAGAGATGTATACTCAAATGGATAGCTTTATGGAGATGTATGTCTACTCAAATGGATAGCTTTTGTCTACTCAAGATGTAGTCCACCTGTGTGTGTATAAATTGGAACGATAACATATCCATGATTATGGTAATGGTATGCACTTTGCTTTTTTTATGGGTACCATTACATCGATTCCTTAAGAGGGCTAAAAATTGGTTATACACTTTCTAAAGTCTAATTAGGAGATTTAAGATGCACAATAATAGACTTATCGATAATGGTATGCAATGTGCTTTACCATGGGCCACGTACATTGGTGACTCTTTAAGATGGCTTAAAATTGGTCATATCCTTCATAATGTCCAAGTAGGGGATCTAATTGTGATATGCATAATTCCTTGTTTTTGTATTAACTTTATAGGCATAACAAATTAGTAATCATGCCAACTAGTCAACGAAAGGACTAAAAGAAAATGATCCCCTAGCTAATGGTCATTATGGTACTTCATCAAAATGAACCCAAAAGTATTGCCATAGAAGAAGAATCCCTGAAATTGAGCATAGGATATTTTCTTCAAATGTTATGACTATGAGTATAATTGATTGGAACAAATTTTATAACTATGGTACACACACACACACCCCCACACAGGCACAAACATTTTTACTATTTGATATTGTCTTTGATATGGTAACCTTGTATTACATTGTTGCATTTGATGTCTTCCAATCATTACAATAAAAGTTTATAAATTTCATAGATGGCATTAATTTTTATACATGGGCCTAGGACAAAAAAACCACATTACTAAGATGCTTTTTGTTGAGACTGATTTATTATTAGACTAAGAGATCCTCAATGATGCTCATAAATTTTGTTGACTATGATTACTTATACTCAAAGCCCTCTAGTGCAGTTGTATAAGTAATCCTAGTAGAGTCCCTCTAAGATACTCAAAGTACATAACCTAGAGACCATAGCTAGGTATATAAGGTATAATGGCCATACAAGAAGACACCTCAATAATTGACTAATCACCACGAAATCCCAAAGAAGAATCGTGTTCCATCCCCTTCAACTCTACATGCACCTTCTGAAGAACTTCATTAATCATAGCATCCTTGTCACCAATCTTTTTGTTGCAATGATGAAGTAACATATTCATCACTTTTCCTTTTAGCATCTAAGGCATTATCCAATCTTTTAGTCAAGTCCAAACATTTAGTCTTCAACTCATGAACCTTATGAACCAATACTTTTTTTTTCTACAATAATGAATAATTATCTACCGGGACAAATAAATCCTTGAGCATGGTATATGGACGAGATATAACATCAATAAATATCTCAACTACTATGTCCCATGCATTTTTTACATCAGTCAGTAAAGCATTTCTTATATCTTGAGGTTTAGATTTCAACACCATGGATGCATCAATATCAACCTCAATGTTTTTCAAAATTTGCTTCTCAACCTCTTGCAAAGGCTAAAACCTCTCAAGCAAGAGGTTATGGTCAACTTGCAACTTGACATACATCTCCATAAAGCTATCCATTTGAGCCTCGTTTTCCCAAATTGTATTACAAGTCATTAAATTGTTTGTTGTAACGTAGATAAGATGGAAAACGAAGAAGGTCTTGTTGTTCAAGATCACGAGGCGTATCTTAATCAGCATGTCCCATATCCTTACTCTCAATGGAAGTTGGCAATTAGATGAAAACACTGATTGTCTATAGAATACGTACGACGATTTGGCGAGCTTCAATCTGAGATCATTGATTAGGCAATTGCGGATTTTCAGCAAATGGTAATTTGAAGTTAATATCAATCATGCATTGTACTTGCAAGCTAATTGAATACCATATACAATAAGATTGGGTCTTGCTGGCAAATTTTCTATCCAGTGAGGTGATGTCTCGTCCCAAGGGGGAATGCACCCTTTGCAGCCAATTAGAAGAGTTTGTGGCCGTGCGATGGATGGAGTGTAGGAGCCAATCCACCACTCACAAGGCCAATCTATACCGTCAAATGCCAGAGGAGACAAACAACCTTCCAGACCTACCTACAATCTTGGAGCGTGAGATGGAGACAATGATCGATGCATTGATTCCCATGGATGTCGAGACTTCTGATCCGCTTAGAGAGGAAGCATCCATACCATTATATGATGGGTGCCAAGTATCTCGGTTGAAGACACTGCTTGCACTCGTAAGTGTGCAAGCAAAATACAGGTGGAGCGATACAAGTGTGACCGAGTTATTCAGGTACCTTGCACATAGGCTTCATTGATTTTTATTTATGACACTATTATTACAAACATTTGTGATTTTTCAAGGTGTTTTATGATTTTTTTCAGGTTATTGAAATATCATATATTACCACCTGCAAATACCATGCTTGAGTCTCGTGATGATGCATGACATGTTTTACGGAAGCTTGGCATGGACTACAATAACATCCATGCATGTATCAACGATTGCATACTGTTTTGAGGAGAATACGAGACTATGGAGACATGTCCAAAGTGTGGTGCTCACATGTATTGACAGGACTTGCAAGGGCAAACCATCCCTCAAAAAGTTCTCAGACACTTTCCGCTCATCCTCCGCATAAACCACATGTTTTGTACATCCGGCATGGTGAGCTTGACAACGTGGCATGCACAGAATAGGTCCACGGATGGAGTTCAACGAATATTAGCGGATTCATGCGCATGGAGCCACATTGACTCTACCTTCCCAGGCTTTGCGTGAGAGCCAAGGAATTTTAGGCTCGGTCTCGCAATGGATGGCGTGAACCCATTCGGTCTGCGCTACTCAACTTCTTACCGTGTGTGGCCTATAGTCCTTGTCAACTACAACATCCCTCCATGGCTTTCTACGAAGAAAGGACATCTCATCCTTAGCTTGCTCATCCCCGGCCACTACAAAGTAAATAATATGGACGTGTATATTCGTCCATTAGTCGATGAGCTTAAGATTTTGTGGAAGGAGGGGGTCACTGTGCAAGATATGAGCAGGCGCGATGGTCGGCGGTTAGCCAATATTTGACCCATTCTCATGTGGATGATGCATGACTTTTCGGGATTAGGAGAGTCCTTAGGTGAGCAGGCCTCCGTTCTCGCTGGTAATATCTATATTTTGTCTCATTCAATCAAGTATTCACTAGGTCGTGGTGTTGGAACAAGTCTGGTTACCTCAAGTTATCATGCATGTCCATTGCGCGGGCCACAGTTAGACTCCCAAAGGTCACAAACCATGAAGAAGATGGTATATCAAGGACACGCTGCTTTCTTGCCGGAGGATCATGAACTCAGGGAAGGTTTCCTTGGACGATCTCCAACACGTATGAACGCCGCAAGCTGGTACGAGCTGAAAATGGTCCACGCGGAATCACATCCAAATGGAATGCGGCGGTTCTCAGTTTTCTACGAGTTTCCATATTAGACCCACTTACAGGTCAACCACTTGTTGGATCCCATGCATATTTTCAAGAATGTGGGCAGCTTGCTATGGGACCACATCACAGGAAAGTGAGACACTATAGGGGCACGAATGGATTTGAAGGAGGTAGGTAAGATGGAGGCGCTTCGAGTGTGCTGATGGTCACGTGCAGCTTCCTCACGCTCCTTGGGTTTTGTCCACTAAAGAAGAGCGCATTGTGAAGCAAGTAATCAAGTCTATCCGCACTCTAACGGGTATGATGCGTTCTCTCAGGCTCGCATTTTCTAAAGATGACCAATTGTCGGGGCTAAAATCCCATGATTGGCATAAGATATGTCAGGTTTGTGCTACGAATGGATTGTAATTAGCATGGGCATTTTGCTATTTGGAATGTGGCCATTATTCATAATGCCTTCTCATTTGTGGCAGTTTGTACTACCGATCGCGATCGCAGGATGCCTTACTCCAGAAATTCGCGGGGCCATTTACAAGTTGTCGACTTTGGTGCAATGGATCTCACAGAAAGAGATTAAGACGTCCTCTATTGAATCTGCGAGGCGGGGAGCAGTGGAAACGATCTGTCTCTTTGAGAAATACCTGCCCACTAGCATGCTCACGATACAAATTCACCTTCTTGTGCATCTTGTGGACGAAGTGGAGATTGCTGGACTTGTCCATACGCAATGGATGTTCTTTCTAGAGTGCTTCATGAAAACCCTGAAATGCTTTTTGCGACAATGAGCTCGGCCAAAAGGTAGCATGGCCGAAGGTTGGTTGGTGTCAAAGGCGTTAGTGCATATTTCACAATGGCTACCAACAGTGGAACCAGACAATGAAATGCTATGGTCGCTGAAGGACGACAATAGACTGACTGGAGATGTGGTGGTTGGAAATGGGATAGAAAAAAGAATGGATGCCTCAATGGAAGAGAAGGTGAATTGCTTTTGTATATTGCACCATGCCTCCATGGAGACGTGGCTCGCCAAGTACCAGATTGCAATGCAAGATCGAGAGGAAGTGCGAGTGGAATTCCAACGTAGTACGCATCATCGACCAATTCGATATCCCGAAGGCATGGAGGAGATACCGCGGTTTATGTCAACGCGATGGTTGCATGGAGCCTTGACCGCAGCATCTCACGAAGGGACATAGGTCTCAATGGAGGAGTGGGAATTATCGAGGGGATGTAGTTCAAAGGTGATGAGGGGTTTAGAATCTGTCGTATCTAAATTTTATATGTGACATCTAATTTGAGTGTTTCAATGTACAGTACAAAATATATAGTGTAGTGTGGTTGCACGGATGGCATTTTCACGTGGAGCGTATTGACAAAATGTGCTCCACAATGGACTGTGGTGTCGTGGCAAGGTTTGAACAAGAGAGCCGGCGACGAGCAACTGATCCAAACACGGTTGTGGATGAGATGGAGTATTTTGGGAACTTGCAAAGTATTATTACAGTGGATTACCGTAGCTTCTCCATGATACTATTCGATGTGCAGTGGTTCAAAGTGGTACTTGGAGGAGCTGGAGCAACAGTTCAACGAGATCCATCTGGATTTCTTGAAATAGATTCTGAAAAAAATGGACGGATTTGCGCGACACCTTTGTGTTGCCGGCCCATTGTGAACGGGTGCATGGAGTCATTTTCTTGCTAATTGTATTACGATATGGTTTATGTCACAATGGTTTGAACTCTCTTGTACATGTTTGTGAACAGGTAATCTTCTATCCAAACCTCTGACAACCTCGATGGTGGTATGTTATACCTTCAACTCCCCGAAGTGCGAGAGTATATGATCAAAGCAATGTTACGAGCATAGATGAAGATAATATGCAAATAGAGGGGTCGATATTGCAAGGGGTGGAGGCCGTCGAAAGTTTGGAGCTAGCATCAGCTAACAATGATGGAAATACAGGAGTCCAAGAATTTTTTGAGAACGAGGCGGACTCATTCTTTTGTGGTGACATGTCTATCGACCTTCCAGTGTATGCGGAGTTGTGTCAGGAGATTAACATGGAACCATAGGATACTTCATACTTGGAGCATCCACTTACTCAATTCGTTGACCAATCTCTTATAAAGGTACATAAGATATGTATTTTAAGTGAGATTTTTTAAAAATGATTTATATTACTGTGCTTTGTATGATTTAAATTGATTATTCTAACATCATTTTTTATTTGTGCAGGTGACATTTTCAGGATGAGTTGAGGGATGAGCGATGAGGAGTTGCAGGACATCTTCGCACGCATGTCTCCAGACAAGCTCGCGAGATTCAGAGAGATGGCAGACCAGGAGCTATCTCGTTCTTTGTCAGGGCGCTCTACTAGATCTACTTCAGCACGATGGGATGCTTTGGCTTCGAGCAGACGATCTCGACGCTCAGGACTTGGACCAGAGGGAGGGAGTGCATCGAGATCAGGGGGATGCTACTGTGGAGACACGGATGTGGTATCTCCATCTCGTCGTTCAGCTGGAGCTGCATCACCTCTAGGATTTGTCACACCTTTGGGGATGCCTACTCCAGTTACTCAGGCTTTTGCGCAACCGTCAGCAGGTGCCACTATGAGAGAGATTACCCCCGTTGGTACACCGGATGTAGAGGGGTCTCCTGGATATTCCCAGGAGCGTGGACGCAGATGGGAGAGGACCCATCTTAGGCAAACTCCTAGGGGTTATGGATATCTGGTCGATAGTAGGTCAGGAGCCATCATCATAAATGATGAGGGGAGGAGGGTGATGGCTTGCATGAGAGAGTTGTGCCAACAAGTTTTTCAGCACTTGAACGTCTTGGATCATTGGAAGAACATATCGGAGGGGAACAAGGACTACATAGTAGCATCCTTGCACGAGGAGTTTCCGATGCCAGCCGTAGTAGATAGATTCTCTACGGGCTGGATGATGGATTGCATACGTGTATACATGTCACATAAGCGATCCAACGCATGCAAGGCAATCAAGAGTGGGGCTGCAAAGCCCGAGTGGTTAGATGCAGACGACTGGCACCGACTGAGGAAGGAGGCTATAGATTCTCCAAGATGTTGGAGTCAGCAGCACGAGGCGGCGAGGGCACGACTCGAGGCCGGAGTGGTCCATCATCTTGGGAGTGGCGGCCATAGAACATATTTGGAGGACTTTGTAAGTTTTTATTTTTGTTTTGCTTGTTTGTTTTTTTGAAATATTCTTTGTACTAACAATCATGTTTCTAACAGTTAGCATTTTGTTTTCTTTGCAGCACTCCATTACAAATCGCGATCCGATCGGCCTTGAGACTCGATATGCAGAGAGGCACGGTCTCAATGCATTGATCGACTGATTGTATAGATGCGGCAGTCCTGTAAGTCACTCATCTTTCTTGTCCGTAGTTACCATGAGATATTTGAATGCATTTATTGTATTTGGTGGATTGATGTGTTGTTTCTTTTTCTGTAGAGTCCGTTCGATGCTCCTTTGTGGCAGGACGAGCTTTCGGGGGACGAGGATTTGTAGCTCGCCCTTGGATCCCTGGAGCTCACACACCTTTATTTTTGAGTCGCCTAATCTATGTAGACATTTTCTATGTATTAGTGATATCCTGTCATGATTGTACCAATCGCTTTTTATGCGATCATGTATTTATTTCATGTATCAGTTTTATGATTTCAGTATACATTCTTTTTGTTTGCAAAAAAGTGCTTTGTACACAGTAGTGCAGAAACTATTTTTTATGGCTCTCTTTTTTAATCCCTATTACCCTCGCTATTAGCGTCGCAAATTTTACTGCTCGCGTCGCTATTGCCGTCGCTATGCGGGTCGCAAAACGTTGGTATTAGCATCGCTATTGGCATCGCTATTGGGGTCGCAAATGCGACGCTGATAACGACGCCAATAGTGACGCCAATATCGACGTTTCTATGGTGTCATTAATAACGACGCTTTTTGGATGACGGGGGGAAATTTGTTGTTTGTATTTTCGTTTCTTTAAACGTTGGTATAAAGCCTATATCTTGTAGTGGTGGGTAGAGAGCAGCAGGAAACTGCTCGATATTGATCTATTGTCTACCACCTTACTCCATCTTACCATGATATCCAGACTAGTGTTCCTTGTCCATGTTAGGATTATATTTGTTGGTATATGGATGCGACCGAGGGGCATTTGTTAGATGCTTTACCACTGGAACTTATGCCTTACTATGACGATGATGCCTCAGTTCCACTCTAGGAGACTTCTAGTGATGCGCCTGACAGTGATTATATTATCTCTGATGTTCTTATATTAGAGGCCATTCAAGAGCATCCTATAGATGGTAGTTTAGGTGATTTGTTTGATTTTGATAATGTTACTAATTTTGGATTAGGGTTACTATTTGCATTAGAGTATCTTAGGGAGTTTAAGGATTTTGGTTTAGGGTTGTTGTTTTCTTAGATTCTTTTGTGTTTTTATCTTCTTTTCCCTTTTGGAAAAAATAAAAAATAATTAAAAAACCAAAACTATCCACATTTGAATAAATCAAACTTTCTGATGTTTTTGGGGTTTTAATTCTTAGCACACTTTAGGTTAGTTAGTCTTCACGACGCTAGGTAGTTAGTTACACGCATGGTTGGGGACATTCCTTCAGTACTTCAAGTTTAAGTTTCGGTTGTTTGGCTAAGTTCTTGGTCTAAAATGCATGGGTTTTGTTTATTTTTTTGATTGAGCTAATTTGTTAACAGGTTAGTGGTTAGTGCTGGAGTTTTGTGCAGCTTGAGTATGTATTTCACTTTGAAGACCACTACCTACTTATGTCAGCTATCTTTTGGTGCTTCATTGTTTGATTGTTATGTCAGGTGGTTTCGTTACTTTTTCTTTATTTATATTCTTTTGTAACACAGTGCTTTATGGAGTTATATCTTTTTAATGGCATGATTTCTTGTTTTGAAATAATTAATTTAGGATTATGAAAATTAAAAACCAGGGTATTCGTATTCAAAGTGTTTTAATAAGGGAAGTGATGTTTGTGCATAACTTAGTGAATTTCATAATATATGGTGGACTGATTAGGAATCTACTAGAGTATATTGCCTTTTTCTATCGCTCTATAGCGATGTGGGGTAGCTAAGTAACAAGGTTCTCTCCACGAAATTTTGACTAGGAGTAGTGTGGAAGAGAGATGCTGGGCTGGTGAGTCTCTTTGCTTATCATTTGCCCTAGCAACATGACTAGTATTGTGCACTAGATTAGATTCCTCGAGCGAAGTTGTTGAGCTGAACTGTTTGACCATTCAATTGACTGATGTATTCCTAGTTTTCTAGTTGATTCATATTTACTCAGGAAAAAAAACACCCTCTGAGTTGATTAGTGGAAGTTTGGGAGAGTCTATATATTTATTCTTATGAAAAGAAAATGAGAAAGAAAAAAGAAAAAAAACACACCCTGAGATTGCAGGATTTAGGAAAAAAAAAACACCAAAAGAAGATAACCATCGCCTCTGGGGTCCTGGTAGGCTATAGGGATTTCTTTGATGGGTGCCATGTGTCCAATGCCTTGCATCTCTTTAGGGTGGGACCTTTTGGGTCAGAGAATCAATCTATATACTCTTCTGACTTCGAGCAAGAAAAAAAAAATCCTTTAAGAAAAAAACAAAAAAAACAAACACTTAGGACACTTGGAAGTTAGGGACCATTGGTTGGTTGTTCTAGTAAATCATGGAGGATTAGCAACTAAACCCTAGGAGTCCTATTTGGTGTTGTAGTATTAGCTTGCCTTGTTTGGGTTCTTTGTTAGGCCTAGACCTTATCCATAAGGCTATTTCTGAAGCCATACTTTTAGTAGAAAATTAGTGTTTCAAGGGATTATTGTTGCTTAGCGACTCCAGCCTACTTCTTAGTTCGTTTGGTATGTGTTTTGGATGCAGCTCAGTTATGCACTTTAATGAGATATGTGAGTTAGCGGGGGATGGTTCCATTATTTTTCATTTTTATCTCTTTAACGGGCATATTTTATTCTCTTTTCAATGTCTACTTTGGACTTTTGCATCTGTTTTGGAGAGTTTGTAGCAGTGTTTGTGGTCGCAAATGTTCGTGATCCTTGTTGTAGCTGTGCTCACGGGGACGCTCGTGGCTTGGAGGGGGAGAGTAATTATTTTTTCCCATGAGCTATTGTTGTTGAAGCTGTTATTTAAGACTAGAGTAGTTCGCAAGAGCTCACTAAAGCTAGTGAGGGAGTAATGATAACCCCTTATTTCTATTTTTTGGCAAAATTGAAGAGTTTCGGTTTTGTATTATGTATTATTTTTCATAAATTTTAATTAAAAATAGGGATATAATGCCATATTTGAGCAATGCTGGGGAAGAATTTAGAAGTTGAAAGTTAGGATTTTATTCAATGAAAATTTTAGGGAACAGAAAATTATTAAGTGGTAGGAGGCGGATGTGGGAGATTTTTAAGTGGAAAGCATAGACAAATTGGAGATGGGTAGAAAGACGGGTATAATTTAGCATGCATACACAAATTTTGGGTTAAGAAGTTGTGGGCAGGGAACAAATTAGGTCCAGAGATGCAAAAAAAACCGGTTCAAGTGGGAAATGGTCAATTCTTGAAAAGAGGTTGATCAAGAAGTTATGTGGAGAGTGTCTCGTGAAGAGAGAGGTTGAAGGAAGGGAGAAGAAGACACAAAAAAATGGGTGCAATCATGGAAGAGTATGTTGATGATTTATTTGCCTCATTTCCAACAATGGAAGGCTGCATTTGATCCGCTCTTGCATCTCCTTCAGCCTCATTCCATTCTTGGCAACCATTCTTCAGTATTGAGAGAGAGAATTTCTGCAAGATTTAGAGAGGATTAGTGAATATTAGTGAGAGGAGTGGAAGATTAAGAAGCTTGCTGATTTCTAGAAGTGAAGGGAGTGGAGAAGCAAGCATCAGCACTCTCGAACACGGTGGAATGTTTCTAATTACTTGGTTAATCTAGTATGTTGATTTTCATTGAAATTTGACCAAGAAATGGAAAGAATTGATGTTTTGTGATCATATGCATTTAGATTCTGGTTTTTGAAGGTGAAATGAAACAAAAGAAACATAGTCTTGCATAAATGCATTAAAATGATAAAAGAATGGCTGAAATTAGGGTAAAGCCTGCATTTTTAAACCATAATTAGTGAAATTTAAGGATTCTTTATGATAGTAATGAGAGATTAGTAAAAATAGAGTAATAAAATATTAAGAAGGACCTAAAGAGGAAATCTCATAACCTGGAAATGAGTTTCTTGAGAGATATGCATTTTAGTGCTAAAAATGTCTATTTTTTGCTCTGATTAGTGATAGTTAAGAGTGTTAATAGAAGATTAGGGATAAAGACCAAAAAAAGAGTTGATTATGTGGTAGTTCATTCTCTCATAAAGTCTTAGGTGAAATGTATTTCGAGAATTTAAGTTGTTGAATTTTTAAGTGTGAAAATGATAGTTTTTGGGTATTTTTTAGTGATGATTAGTGAATAATAAGAGGAAACAGAGGAATTTATGGTTTTAAAATGTTATATCAACTAAATTTATCATGATGGATTTATGGTTAATTGGGTTTGATGATTTATGGTCAGATATAATTTTTATGAGTATTTTTATTTTTTTGGAGTGTAATAATAGAAAATTAATAACTCTTGATAATGAAGGAATTAAGAGATGAGGTAAAAAGAGACTATAGTTTATTTTCTATTTAGAACATGCTCCTAGATTTTTTTAAAGAATGGATTCCGTTTGTAGGTACTTCTTTTGTAAAATGATGTTTATGGCTAACATAATAATTAGTAGATATTAGGGTTTATATTAAAGGTTTAAAAGATAATATGGATGAAATAAGAGTTTTAAAATAATTTCTTTCTCTGAATTAATTCTTGATTTTATTGAAGTTTATAATCTATGAATTGTAGTTCAAATTGAGAGGTTAGATGGTAATGATAAAATGATAGTAAATAAGTAAAGAAAGTTATTATTGGCTGATAGTTGGACTACAGAGATAAATGAAATAATACTTTCATGTGGGTAATTTAGAAGTAAAGAAAACATAATTGTCTATCCTAAAACCTTAATTAATATACAATGGCTTCACACATAGTCATTTTGCCCATGTATCTAGGGGCTTTAGGGGGGCATCAAAGGGGTTTCCAAGGATGGCTTGAGGGTGAGAGTTGTGGCTTCAAGTGCATCTTTCTGACTCATGTGCTCATAGACTAAATGAAACTCCAATTCCTCTATGAAGGGAAATTCGAACGTGGCGAGAATGCGCATCTAATCTTGCTCATCCGCAGGGGAAGGAATATATCTAGTTAAAGATCTAATGGTTGGGGGATTCACAGAATCTCCTTTCAACAAGGTCGAGATGGCAATAAGGGTTGTTTTCCAAGACTCCATCTCAATACATACTACCTCTTTTTTATTTCCTAGGAAGACTAGACCATTGCCCTAGTCTTCAATGAGTCATGCATTATGCATCCATGGGCAACCAAGCAATAAGTTGTAGTTTACTCTCTTTATGACAACAAAGTTAACCTTGAATACAAATTCAATAATTTTGATTGGAAAGTCTTGTAGGACACCTACGAATCAAACTTTAAATCCATTTGCAATATTCAATTTGAAATGAACTAGCTCAATTAGTGGACCACACACCAAGCTTGGAGGACAATGTGGTTGACTATACTCATATCAATCAAAATATCTACTATTACAGTAGGTGTGGTGTCTACGAGGGTTTCCACAAGAAGACCCCTAGGGCACTGAAGGTTGCCTAGGCATTATGATTGGTGTTTATAGCATGTTGAGATCAACTAGGATTAAAACCTTCTACCCAGAAATTCAATCCTTGCCAAATCATTGGCCTATCTTTTAGTAGAGTTTCTAGTGAAATATTGATATGTGTTGATACAAGTGAGGGAATTATGTAGGTTCAATGTGCTCATAGATATATTATGAAATTCAACTTGCATTAGGGGCAAGAGAGACCTCTTGTTCCAAAGGTGGTGGCACTCTCAATGGTTCCATTGTGAGCTTGTTTCGTTTTATTATGTCTATGCTCAGATGGATACATTAAGCATATGTTGAGGGTTGAAATGACTTGGTTTTTTGGGTTGATTTTTGTCATTTTTGAGGACTAAATGGTTGATTTTTTATGGACTTTGTATGATGATGAGTTGGTTTTAAAGTATTTGGGAGTGTTTTGGATAATTTTGAATAGGTTTTGGAAGCTCATGATATTTTTCAATGGAGATATGATGTTATGACATGTTTTGTTAATGTCCTAATAGTGTTTGATTGGTTTTATTGACCTTTTGTTTTGCTATGTTTTCTTTATGTATGAGAGAAATGGAATAATGATTGATGGAGTTTGAGAGTTTTTCAAAGCTTATTGAATGATTCTTGGTGGATTTGAATGGTTTTAGTTGAGCTAAATGCTTTCTGATGATCTTCTGTATGGTTTTGTAGACTCTTTGTTGATCGTTTGTAGAGCCTCTATTTCTGTTCAGTATGCCCTGTAAGTGTTATGTGGGATGAATGTGTATCTGGGGAATTTTTCTAACCTTGGGAAGATATGAATACAAGTTCAAAATAGCTCAAAGAAGTGGAAGAAGTAGCTGCTATAAAGACTCAAGTGAAGACTGAAGTGATAGGACATTGTTGAGCTGCAAAAGGGCACTATAGTGGCTCTGGTGACCTTTCATAGTATACATACCTCTTGGGAGGGGTATCCATGACCAAAGAGGGGTTATGGATGCTTTTTATTCATTATCCCATTTTACTATTGAGAGAGAGGATGTGTGTTTGTGAGTATGAGTGAGATAGCCAAATCTATGCAAAATAATGTATCTATGAGTAAGAGATTGTGAGAAAAAGTTATGGAACTATTGAATATGAATACTATGTGATGATTTCCATTCAAAGTAGAGCATTAATTTGGGTTATCTTTTTCTTTTAATGAAGAATATGAAGAATGTGTTGAAGTTTTGTTGTGATAAATTTGTGGGAGAATAAGCTGCATGAAGATTTGAGAAGATTGGTGTTTCTTTTCCTTGTTGTGGTCACATAAAATATGAAATGAATGCTTGTTGATGCTACAAGATAGATTTTCTTGCAATATATTCTCTTTTTTCTTGGTTTTCCTCTTGGGGATCCATTTTTTTGGTGTGCATAGTCGGGGAAAAATGCCATCAATAGGCATTAGAAGGGGCTAAAAATGAAGGAAATGACATTGCTAAGAGGAGAAGAATTTAATGGATGCTTGCAAAATACCTTCAACATCTGAAGAATTGGAAATCCTCATTTTCAAAGCCATTTTCCACAAGAAATTTATCCCACAATGGTGGAAACATATTAGCATCTTGATACAGGCTCTATGTGGTGGACTATTTCATCTCCTTGTACTGAAGCAACAGAGACATGCATCTTGGTGGCAAATTGTTTGGGAGCAAACTAAAGAGCAGAAATAGAGAGAATGACCATCCATGGGAGATTTGGCCTTCATTGAAGAGTTTCTAGACATCACCACAAGTGGGAGATTGTGAAGAAGATTCAAGAGTTGTGATCAGTTGAAGTTCACAAAAACAAGAAGGAAAAGAGTTGGAATCTATTTATGGATGCTTAACAACAAGATACACGAATGCTTGGTGCACTACATTTGTCCAATTAGCAACCCACTGGAAGCTAGTAGATAGTGTACTTCATAATATACACTGTTGAAATCATCAGAAGCTAGCATTAATATGATGATGCCACCACAACAATGCTCAGAAGAATGAGTTTTAATACCTTAAAAACTAAATGTCTTCCCCTCTATAGTAGAATGAAAGCTAAATTCAAAGATGTTGAAAAGAAGGAATTAGAAGAAATGTTGGCAAGAGAGTCCTCCAAAGACTAAAGCCCTTCTAATTGTATTATGTTTGATACACACAAATTGGGTGGAGCTAACTCCCTAATGAATGATGTGAACAAGAGGCAAGCTATAACTAGTCCAAAGGTACATGAGAAGAGAGAAAGCAAGAATAAAAGCTGAGAACAAAATAACAGTAGAAGCCTCCTTCCAGAGATACATGAGAAGAGAGAAAGCAAGAATAAAAGTTGAGAACAAAATAACAATAGAAGCCTCCTTTCACACCCTAGTGGCACTCTTTACAGAAGTCCCATGGCGACTCAAGATCCTCTTCCTGGTCAAATCCGTCTTAGAAATATTGATGACAGACCAGCAAATGTAGTCTAGTTGCTCATATTTAAGGGAGAGTACAATGAAGACCCTAATATTCATGTAGCTAAGTTTATAGTAGCGTGTGTAGCTAATAATGAAAGAATCCCTAAGTGGCAATATTCCCCACCACTTTCAAAGGTGCGGAATTTCAATGGTATGAGAGACAACTAGCATGAAATTTTGGCACATGGGACGACCTAAAGTTGGCCTTCCTCACTAAGTTTAGGGGTGAAGGTTTTGAAGAGCAGATGCGAGATGAGTTCTTATGAACCTAAGTCAATCCTCTAGTGGAACGGGTAGAAGAATATGTCTCTAGAATCGAATCCATACTGAAAAGATGGACCAACCATCACTCAGATGAAGGCATCTAGAAGGGAGTTTTTTTTAGAGGTCTACAACCAAAAGTTTGTAAGTTTGTGGAATTGAGAAGTTTAGTTAACCTCCAAGCTGCAATGGAAGGTGCAAGATTGTATGATGAAGTTGAAGCAAGGATGTCTCAATGACCTTATGAAGAGGAGTCTTACCTCCTCCCATACCAAGAATGGTATACCCACCAAATGCACTCCCAAGGACTGTTCCCTACCCTAATCTCAAATGCAAACAGTGGCCTCGTACTACAAAGCAGCAAATCCACTATGGCCGTAGCGGCAATACCTCAAATGATGGTTCAACTCAAACAATTTGCCCAATGGCAAATCAACAACAACAGTGGAACCCTACCAACTGGAACCAACAACCACCAGTCTCAACAGAAGCCTTGAATTAGAATCAGAACATAGAGGACCCTCTAGATCAACCCAACTAGTCTATCCAGTGATTACAGAGGCTTCCCAAATCCCTACTAACAGTACTCCATGAGTTAAAAATATGAAGAACTACCTATCCAATTCAATCACAAGCATTAAGAAGGAGTTGATGGATGTGATTACAAAACAGTTGCAGATGTTGAAGATGAATACTCCCAACATATCCAGTCCTGCACGAGGTGCAAGGGATGTGATGCGATCTAATACATGGTGGTGCAAAAAATGCCATCAAGTAGGACATTTAGCCACTGAATGTACCCAAAAACCAACTATCCTTGGATCCTTCTATTCGTATTGTTTAAGGTAGAACCATATAGAGGATATTTGCTCTCTGAAAGAGATGCATAAAAGAAGGAATAAAGATGAAGAAGCAAGATTCAACTTGTTGGAATTGAAGATGACCACCTAGGATATTGGACCAAAGCCTAGAGAGTTTGGTCCTAATTTTGGCCCAATGAGGTTTCCCTCTCAAAGTTATAGAATAAGATAGTCTTGTAGTGCCTAGAGATCAAAAGTCAAGTGTTACAGATGTGGAGAAAGGGGACATATCTTGCCAAATTGTCCAAACCCTAGAAGGTCCATGGACTGCAAACCCTTATGTAGATGATGCAAAGGAGAAGGCCACACTACAAAAGGTTGTCTTAGTCTAGCTCCTATAAAAGCTACCCTTGATACCCAATAGAAGACCCAATAACCTACCTCCAATTTGGTGGAATTGGAGATTTTTGCAATAACACCTGCCAAGAAAGGAGAACCCATTGTTCTAAAAGAGAACAGTCCTTCTTCCAAAATGATGAAGTTCAATCTTCCCAAAGAGAAACATAACAGTGGAGAGCAGAATAATGTAATACAAAGCACTATAGTGCCACAGAGAGCTACAAAAATAGTTATAGAGATAGGACCAAATGTCCAAGAGATGGAGGATGCCAAGTACATCCAGTGGTAGAAGAAGTGTAGATGTTGTTACTTCTAGAGAAAAGACAGAAGATAAAAGTGGGGGTTGCCCAATTCCCCAGTCGATTGGAGAAGCCCATAGATCCCATTAAAGAATATGACTTGGTCAAAGACCTAAACACCTTCAAACCAAACCTAACACTTCGAAAATTGCTGATATTGTCTCCTAGTTTGTCAAAAGAAACTCAAAAGCATACTGACAACAAGAAGAGGCCTAAGGATTGCTCCTACCACTGCCCCTAAGTCCAACAAAGCCCCAGATCTTGTGAAAGAAGTGGATATGGCTAACGTCTTCTTGGATCCTGGTACCCTAGAGATTTGGCATGTGGATTGAAGGATACTTTATAGCAGACGCATTGATTGATGGAGGGTTTAGGCTTGCAAGGTATGTAGCCTACATAATGGCCTATCCAATTGGTAGACCAAAGCAAAAGTAATCCTTTCGGGATTCTTTCATATGTGAAGATAACCCTTGCAGGAAGAGATTATTGGTTGGCCTATCTAGTGGTAAAACTAAATTCCTATGGAACTTCATATCCTCCGCCTGTTGGCAAGACCATGGCTTTTTGAAGAAAGGGCATGGTCAGATTGGTTCAAGGGAACCCTAACCCTAGGAAAATGACCCAACAAAGTGGTGCTGAAGTTGTATGGATTGCAATGGATCCACTTCCATTGAAGTCTTAATAGACTCCTCCAATGAGGTAACAGATGGCACATCAGGAGATGAGGAAGCTATCAATAAATATATATTTTCTAAGAAAACAGAGGCATAGTCCTTGACAATGGGCACTATAAGCCAACTCCCCAAAGAAGTAAAGTCTTTGTCAATGGGTGAATACCTCCTATCTAAACCCGAAATGACTTCTAAAGTTACCTTTAACAGTGAGATAGAGGCATGGATGTACTATTCTCCCTATTACATGGACATAGCAAAGATAGAGACAGAAGTAGAGACAGAGATAAAAGCAGAGACAAAGATAGAAACAGAGATAGAGGCAGAAGATACAACAGAGAATCTGTTCTTCTCTTACAGAGCACCTACAAAGGCAGAAAATAGAGTCTGAAGAGGACGAAGATGATAGTAAGAAGAAGACTACGAAAGCGAGTTGGAAGAATCTATCTTGCATGCAGAAGGGACATATGAGGAAGAAGTCCCAGAGGCTACAGAAGGCAAAAGATCCAATGCTATTGGATAAAATGCTGATGGTACCCTTTGGACTAGCTAATGAGTCATATCATATGCAAAATATCCATAAGAAATGGATTAGGTGAAATAACCCTTCCTTTAGTAGTGGCTCTTGTCGTCCTAATCTACCCTTCCCACAAGAGGATGATGATGATGTAGCTTGCCAGTCCTACAGCCCAAATAGAACTCTGAAGGGCCCTGTTGTGTGACATTCTTAGAGGCATCTTCAAAAGATGAGTCCTCAAGCAAGGAAGTAACTAATTCCCAACCCAAACTTGAAATAGTCGTGATACCCTTTCAGCTTCCCAAGGAGCAAGCTCACTCTCCACTAAAAGAGGAAAATGGTTCCACTGGAACATCAAAAGATAAGGCCACTCCCTTGAAGGATTCAGATCTATATCTAGAAGTGGTCTTCATCTGCAAAGTGGAAGGTGAAAAGAAATTAATGTTCATGGATGATGATGGTACTGAACGTCACTTAAAGTTGGGTATTAGTCTTCTAGAAGAAGAGATGTTGGTCCTACATGATCTACTAAAGGAGAACTTGGACGTGTTTGCATGTTCGTACAAATTTTAAAAGGGAATTGATCCCATAGTGTTTCAACATCACATTGACCTAGAGCCTGATGCCAAGCTCGTGAGACAAAGACAAAGACACATGAACCCAAATCACTCTGCCCTAGTGAAAGCTGAATTGTTGAAGCTCCTTGAAGCTAAGTTTATCTATCCAATGGCCAATAGTGAATGGGTTTCTCCCATCGTGATAGTACCCACAAAGAATGGAAAGCTGCAAATATGTGTGAACTTCCAAAAGTTGAATTCCAAGACCAAGAAGAATCACTTCCCTATTCCTTTCACAGACCCAACTATTGGACACAGTGATAGGCCATGAGCTCTATTCCCTGTTGGATGGATTTATGGATACAACTAAGTCCATATTGCAGAAGAAGATCAATCCAATACAACCTTCACGATAGAATGGGGAACTTATGCTTACAGAGTGATACCTTTTAGGCTCTGGGTAACACTCCTGCTACCTTCCTATGAGTGATGATGGTCGCATTCCAAAAACATATGCATGATCTCATTGAGGTGTACCTAGATAAATTTTGTGTCTATAGCCTAATTCGTGAGCATTGGGGACACTTGGAGAGTAGCATTGTGACATATGTTGAGAGTATGGGATCTCTCTCAACCCTTAAAAATGCATCTTGGAAGTCTCATTAGGAGTTATTTTGGGCCACATTATCTTTGCACAAGGGATAGCAATGGACCTTGCCAAGATTGAGAAGATTGTAGCCTTAACAGGGCCAACCAACCTCTAATAGTTGAGGGGATTCCTTGGCCATGTGGGCTATTATAGATGGTTCATTGAAAACTTTGCGATAAAGGAAGCCCCTTGCATAAGCTCTTGAGGAAATATGCAGAGTTTACATAGAGTGCCGATTGTGATGAAGTGTTCAACACCCTAAAGTAGTGTTTGATTAAAGCATCCATCCTGCAACCTCCTGATTGGATGAAGGATTTCCATGTGCACATTGATGCATCAGTCAAAGATCTAGGTGTTGTCTTATGCCAAAAGAGATCCTCAAAGTTAAATCAACCCATTTTTTATGCCAGCCAAAAAGTAACTAACAGAGAATGAAACTATATAGTGACAGAGCTTGAGTGCTTAGCATTGGTGTTTGCCCTAGAGAAATTTTGACACTACCTCTGTCGACGCATTTCAAATTCTATGTAGATCATGAGGCTCTATCCTTCTTGATGAACAAAGTAGATGTGAAGGGAAGAATGATGAGATGACTCCTTCTATTCTAGGAGTTTGGCTTTGAAGTGGTTACTAAAATCGATCGCTCCCGTGTCCTGGCCGATCATCTATTGCCAATTCCTTAGAGTGACAAAGCTTGAGTGCTTAGCAATGGTGTTTGCCCTAGAGAAATTTTGACACTACCTTTGTCGATGCATTTTAAATTCTATGTAGATCATGAGGCTCTATCCTTCTTGATGAACAAAGTAAATGTGAAGGGAAGAATGATGAGATGACTCCTTCTATTTTAGGAGTTTGGCTTTGAAGTGGTTACTAAACTCGATTGCTCCTGTGTCTTGTCCGATCATCTATTGCTGATTCCTTAGAGTGACAAAGAGGAGCAAGATGGCCCTAACCTCCTTGATGCTTTCATTTTTCTAGTTGAAACTATTATCCCATGGTATGCAGACATAGCCAACCTCTTGGCAATGCAATAGTATCATCCTCGTATCTCCAGTAATGAGATGAAGAAGCTTTTGTTGGAATCAGCCCCCTACACCCTATTAGGAAACGCTATATACAAGAAAGTCAAGGATGAAGTACTAGGAAGATGTATTACAAGAGATGATATTGGGATCATTATGAAAGCATGTCATGACAAGCCCTATGGAGGTCACTTTGCAGGAGAAGTGATAGCCAAAAAAGGTCTTGCTCACTGGATATTGGTGGCCGACCCTCCACAAGGATGGCTATGACTATTACAAATGTTGTGATGCTTGTCAACAGATGGGAAAGCCTACCAAAACTAGCACCATGCTACTGCAACTCATCCTTCCTCTAAAGCCATTTGAGAAATGGAAAATCAATTTCATTGACCCTATTGATTTTCCAACTACAAGGAAGCAAAACATATACATCTTAGTGTGTACGGACTATGTGACAAAATGGTGTGAAACCAAAGCTCTCAAGCCGGATGATGGCAATGTCAAGATTGTGGGAGAGAAGGAAGGAGTCTCACTTGTAGCTTTTTCACTTGCACAATGGGGGAATACACACAAAGGTGGAGGCTGAAAACAGTTTTCCTCTTCTTGGTTGTGTAAGCCAAAAAGAATACTAGTACAGAGAAATAGAAGAACCCTATATATGGGTCTAAAACCAAACTCAACTAAGTAAGTTGGCATACTAACTGAGCCACGAACTAGAGTAGATAAGGCTAGCTATCATCTAGCTATTATTCATGGGCGGTGTACCGACCGCATCTGCAGCAGTTAACAAGTTGGGGACATAAATGCAGAACGGTCACCCTGTCATAACATGAGTGGAGCTCGATATCTCAACACTCCCCCTCAAACTCAATCCCAATTCCTGCACACCAAGTAGGTCTCTGAACTTGCGTAGCTTCTCTGCACCCAATGCCTTTGTGAATATGTCAGCTACCTGATCCTCTGTGCTGACATAAACTAGATCAATAAGACCTAGTAAAACCCTCTCCCGCACGTAGTGATAATGCACCTTAATGTGCTTTGTTCTAGCATGATAGACTAGGTTATTTGCCAAGTGTATACTGCTCATGTTGTCACAATAAATGACAACTGGCCCATCTATAGGTTGATGCATATCATAAAGTAGCTTATGCAACCAAGCTACCTCACATGCAGCCATTGCTGCACCCCTGTACTCAGCCTCTGTGCTCAACAAGGCAACTGTAGGTTGTTTCTTGCTACTCCAAGTGACTACAACACTCCCAAAAGAGAACACATATCCACTGGTAGATCGTCTATCAGAAACACTACTAGCCCAATCAGCATCAATGTATCCATGCAACTGTATCTGAACCCCAGTCTCATAAAATAGCCCATACTGCAATGTGGACTTCACATACCTAAGTATGCGTCTAGCCGCATCCAAATGCGATTTTCTTGGAGCTTGCATAAACTGACTTGCCAATCCAATAGTATAGCTCAAATCTGGCCTGGTAATAGTCATATAAATCAAACTTCCTATTATGCGCCTGTACGTAGTAGGGTCTTCCAGAAGCTCACCTCCATCTGCGCTTAGCTTCACATTCTGCTCCAAAGGAACTGAAATAGGCGTATAGCCTGTCATCCCATATTTGGATAGCATGTCCAGTCCATACTGCCTGTGCAAGAGCCGTATCCCACTTGGTGATCTAATCAACTCAATGCCCAAGAAATAACGCAGCTCTCCCAAATCCTTCATCTCAAACTTCTGCTTCAATAGCATTTTCACATGAAGGATATCTTCATCACGATCACCTGTCATAATCAAATCATGAACATAAATGACAAGTAGCATAATACCTTTCTCTGTTTTTCTCACATAAAGTGAGAAATCTGCCTTGGAAATCTGAAAGCCAATAGTGACAAGATACTGTCCTATCTTGTCAGACCATGCTCTAGGTGCTTGCTTCAAGCCATACAAGGCTTTCTTCAACCTGTAAACAAACTCAGGATGAATAGCATGCACATAACTTGGTGGCTGCTCCATATAGACCTCTTCTTGCAAATCATGCAAGAAGGCATTCTTTACATCCATCTGATGTAAAGACCATCCCTTTGATGTAGCCATAGCAATGACTGCTCTTACGGTTGCCATCCTTGCAACCGGACTGAATGTTTCTTCATAATCAATGCCATATGTTTGTGCATATCCCTTGACTACTAATATTGCCTTGTATCTGTTCACAGAACTATTTGCATTGTGCTTCACCTTATAAACCCACTTACAACCAATTGCATTCTTATCTTTAGGCAAAGGTACCAATTCCCATGTAGCATTTGCTTCCAAGGCATCCATTTCTTCATCCATGGCTTTCTTCCATTTTTCTTTTCCCATGGCTTGCTCAAAAGAAGTTGGTTCTAGTTCCTGTATCACTTTGACCATATAGGCATAGTGAATGGCTGTAAATCCATCATATTTCAGCCTATCCACAGGATACCTCGCTCTGGTAGACCTGCGCAAAGTAGGTTCACTCCCATGTGCTCTCAAAACATCCCTGGTCTTCCTTACTCCAGGTGTAACAATAGAAGGAATACCCAACTCATCATCAATGCTCTGTTCTGAGCCATTAGATTCACCATCCACATTAGAGTGACCTGCATTCACATCAAATATGGGCTGATCTACCTTCTCTTTTTCTTTTCGTGAAACGTGCATACCACTATCTGCATTGTTTTGAGGATATTCTCCTGATCTCAATTTGGCTGTCCATGGTGAAGAATGTGAACCACTGCTAGAGGACACTCCAGGTCCACTAATATTTTGTGATTGTTGTTGTGAATTCTGTACAGCATTACCATTTTGTGCATCTACATCATCAATCCCATTTACTAGTTTATACCAACTACTCATCTCATCAAAAACAACATCTCTGCTCACTGTAAACTTACGAGTAGAAGGGTTATAGCATCTATACCCTTTCTGCTATGCTGCAAAGAGTAACCAATAAAGATACACTTCTCAGCTTTTGGATCCAACTTGGATCTCAACTTATCTGGCACATGAACATAGACAATGCAACCAAAAATTTTCAAATGAGAAATATCAAGTTTCCTACTAGTATACCTCTCCTCTGGAGTCATCCCATGTATTGCTGCAGTGGGAGTCCTGTTCATTATGTAGACTGTTGTAGCAACTGCTTCAGCCCAGTAAAAATCTAGCAAGTCTTTTTCGTTGAGCATGGCACGAGAAACCTCTCCAATATGCCTGTTTTTCCTTTCTGCAATCCCATTTTGTTGTGGGGTATGACTGCATGAATATTGCTGCTTTATGCCATGATCCTGCAGGAACCTTGCAAACTCATTTGAGAGGTACTCTCCCCCTCCATCTGACCTTAGGCATTTTATTTGCAAGCCTGTTTCTTTTTCAACCATAGCTTTAAGAGTTTTGAAATACCCAAACACCACTTTTCTTTTTCATAAAATACACCCAAACTTTTCTGCTATAGTCATCAATAAAAGTGACAAAATAATGACAGCCTCCAATAGATGCAGCTTTAGTAGTCCACACATTAGAGTGGATTAATTCCAATGGCTTCTTACTCTCTTGAACATGTCTAGGAAATGGTTTCCTTGCCTATTTTCCAAATTGATAGGCTTCACATACCTTATGTATTTCTGCAACCTTGAATTTAGGCAATCCTGCAATAATATTTTGGGCCTGCATTGATTTAACTCGTTGTACATTAACATGACCAATGCGTTTATGTCAGATATCAATATATGCAACTACACCAGTCCCATGTGCAAACATTGCTACACTCAATTCAGGCATGTATGCATCCAACGTAAACATTATGCCCTTCTTCTTTCCTTTTGCTATCAAGCGATCTTTATTTTTCATATTCTCAACAAAGCATCCATGAGGATTAAATCTGACCTGCAAGCCCTGCTCAACCATTTAACCCCAACATTAACCAGATTCTTGGTGATATTCGAGACATGAAATACATCTGACATGTATTTCTTTTTCCCATCTTGCATAGACAAATGAAATTTTCCAATTTGCACAATAGGATGTGCAGTATCATCACCAGTCTCCACAAATCCTAATTTTTCCATTTTCCTTGCATCCTGCATCCATTCTGCATGACCTGTCATGTGGTTTGACGCACCTGAGTCAACATGCCACACTTCGTTGCTTTCTTCTGCACTTGTCATAGAATTGTTCATGTGATGGACCATAAACAAATGCTCATTTCTGTCATCACCCTGTCTACTAGAAGATGCATAATTCCCTTGTTGCAATTTTCCATTCATGATGTCATTCTGCTTTTTATAGCAGTCTTTAGCCATATGACCCATTTTACCACAGTAGTAGCATTCAACATTGTTGTTTGCATTTTGGCCTCTTTGCCATCCACCACGACCTCTTTGGCTCCCCCTGCCTCTAGAGTTACCACGTCCTCCTCCATAGGATTGGTTTTCTTGAGTTTGTTGCATATTCTATCCAGATAGGCCTCCTCTACCTCTGCCTCTATCTCTTCCAGCATTTGGGTAGAAGACAGTTTCTTTTGAAGTTCCTCCTGAAGAAGATGCACCACCATTTCTCTACTCCTCAGAAATTAGAAGAGCAATCGAATCCTCAAAATCAGGAAATCTTTCATGGACAGAAATGGATGTTCGGAACTGTGCATAATCCTTTCCTAGACCATTCAAGGTCATAGAAACTAAATCATCATCTTCCACTGGCGACCCAATGGAAGCAAGTGCATCTGCAATCTTCTTCAACTTCATGTGGTAGTCATTGATGCTCATACTTTCTCTTTGCACATTGTGTAACTCTTGCTTGAGCTGCATTTTCTTGGCTTGCGTATTTGTGCTATACATTTTTGACAAAGTATCCCATGCCTCCTTTGACATACTTGCATCCTAAATATGCATAATCATAGAGTCTAAAATACTGATAGACAGCCAATACATAACTTTTTTGGCTCTCTCATGCCATCCTTTAAATGCCTGCATTTGTTGTTGATTGGGAACATCAGGAAGAACTGGTTCTTCTTTATTTCCTGCAATGAATTCCCAATATCCTTTTCCCATAAGGAAATTCATCATTCTAAACTTCCATGCTTGGAATTTGTTCTTGTCAAGCTTTTCAGTGACAATCTGTGAAAGAGAATCAGACGCCATTACAGAACACTGCAAAAAATTCTGTCACTACAAAAAACACAGCTTCAACCTTACAAGGGCAAATCTACAAAACTGACGAAACTTGTATTTGACCACACAGTCACTTCCTAGTGACGATTTTGCATCAACAGGCAACAAGGATGATTCTGTAACTCCCAATTTCTTTGCGCACAGGCATACGATGCAATTTCTACGGGAACTTTTCACCGACCTGTAGAACAGTGGTCGCACAACAAAAAACAGGGCCTTTTTCTGAGTGCGTGTGGAAAACTTCCGCCTCCAAAACAGGCCCCGAAATGGCCTCAAATCAAAAAAATAGGGCAACCGAGGGTTAAAGCCCCTACCTACAACATATATTGCCCTCTTGCTACACAGCGAAGGGCATCTCAATCTGAGACAATGTACTCTTGCACTTTCCAGCTGTGCTACCTCTGCAGAGACTTGCTCCCAAACTCGAAAAATGAAAGCAACACTGGTCCTCTTACCAGAACACCGCGAACTTGGTTTGCTTTCTTGAGCTCCTTACCACGAACCACGCTCTGATACCATGTCAAGATTGTGGGAGAGAAGGAAGGAATCTCACTTGTAGCTTTCTCATTGCACAATGGGGGAATACACACAAAGGTAGAGGCTGAAAACAGCTTTCCTCTTCTTAGTTGTGTAAGCCAAAAAGAACACTAGTACAGAGAAATAGAAGAACCCTATATATGGGTTTCAAACCAAACTCAACTAACTAAGGTGGCATACTAAGTGAGCCACGAACTAGAGTAGATAAGGATAGCTATCATCTAGCTATTATTCATGGGTGGTGTACCAACCGCATCTACAGCTAACAAGTCGGTGATATAAATGCACAACGGTCACCCTGGCATATCACGAGTGGAGCTTGATATCTCAACAGGAAATAGCATGGCCCTATTCCTATACGAGAATATCAATAACCCATTTTGGCAGTCCCCTAGAGCTAGTCAGTGATAGAGGTACTCACTTTCTCAACAAGATTATGGAAGATTTGACAGAATTGTACAAGATTTGCCATCACAAGTTCACTCCTTATTATCCCAGAGCCAACTGTTCGAGAAATGGGGAATCGATTTCATTGACCCTATTGATATGCCAATTAGAAGGAAGCAGAATAGATACATCTTAGTCTGTACAGACTATGTGACAAAATAGTGCAAAACGAAAGCTCTCAAACCGGATGATGGCAATAGCATGGCCATGTTCCTATACGAGAATATCAATAATCCGTTTTGGCAGTCCCCTAGAGCTAGTCAGTGATAGAGGTACTCACTTTCTCAACAAGATTATGGATGAATTAAAAGAGTTGTACAAGATCCACCATCACAAGTCCACTCCTTGTTATCTCAAAGCCAACGGCCAAGTCAAAGTTAGCAATCGCATCCCTTTGCTCGATCTTGACAAGGACGATTACTACACATCATCCTCGTGATTGGAATGATAGACTTACAGAGGCTCTCTAAGCATACAGAATCTCCTATAAGGCTGCTACAGGACATACCTCTTTCCAACTAGTGTATGGTATAGAGGCCATTTTCCTTGCTGAACTGGAATTTCCCTCTCTGCCCATTGCTATCAAAGGGCACTTGTGGGAGATGACAAATCCCTATAGTGCCACCTTCTCTTGAACTTGGAATGTCTAGATGAGACTCACAAGATGGCTCTACAGTGCATGGAAGCCACACAAGCTCAAAGAAATCCCTATCATGATAACTTCATCAAGCAGAAGGAATTTAAGGAATATGATTTAGTCTTTGCTTATGACTCAAGATTTGGAAAATTTTCATTTGCCTATTGCTCCTGACAGCCCTTTTGCTTATCTTGATGAGGTGGCCTTGTTCTTCTAGCCCCTCATTGTTGCCTTCCACCCCTTCTTTACTCACTTTCCACCTGATCCAGTAGAGGTGGTGAGGATGGTTCTAATACATGGCATTCTTGCCATTCTCCTCTTAAGAATAAATAAATAAATATATATATATCGATCATGGGAGAAAAGGACTTATCCCTATTATACCTGTTGAGATATTGGCAATCACACTCAACTTAGCCTCTTTGTATGGAGTAGTGTAGGCTCAGGATGCAGAATCCCATATGCACAATGGAGGAAAGTGTAGCCTAGTCTATTCCTATAAAGCATTATACTTTCTCTCTTTTTGAATGCAATGTCATAGTACTTTTGTACTTCCAAAAAAGTGTCTATGTCATTGTCAACACACAAGATTGTATTTATGAGTCCAACCTTCCATCTTAAAACCTAATTCACTTGTGTGAGATTTGGTGTTGATGTGTGTTACCTCTTGAGCTCACTTTTCCTCTTTCAACCTCCATAGCCATGCTCTATATCTAACATTTCTTGCATGATATCAAAGCCTAGTCGAGCATAGCTCAACTCTACAAATCACTTCTTCAACTCCTCTCAACCTTTGGTTAGCTCAGCTTGATATATTCCCTTTGTGGGAGCTTTCACTCAACCGCCAAGACCCACGGACCGCTTATTGTTTCAAGCGTTCCAAGCCGAGCACTAATGGCTACCTCTCACATAATTGACGCGCCATCCATACCTACAGGTGTAGTGAGCTTACCTCCATGCCGCTCGAGTTACCTCCTCTCCCGCGCACTCTGATAGCTCCATGATCCAAGTGCAAGCTTCAAGCAAGCTCAATCCTCCCGCTCCAAGCTCCAAGCTTCATTGCCACGAGCAAGATAAGAGAAGAGAAGAGAAGAGAAGAAGAGAGGAGAAGATGGAGAGCTTCTCCTCCTCGGTCCCTCACCCTCACACACTCACTCCCTCACACTCTCACACTCCCTCTCTCAAGCACAAGCTCAAGCAAGCAAGAACAAGAAGAAGAAGAAGAGGAGAGCTACTTTTGGCCACACACAAGAATGAGCATCTCATTGACTTTTCAACTTTATATACAAAACCCTAAATCCCTTTTGGGCGGTCATCCCCTTTTCCTCTTTTTTACATGGCCGGCCTTAGGCTAGGCCCTTTTTCCCATTGTCCTTCTATCTTCCTAGATTCCTTTCCACCGCTCGTCTACATTTACAAATTGCACGGGTGAGAGCCCGGCGCTCTTTTACAAGATTTCAGGGTGCACCTTTTTATTTTAAAATGCGCCTTCCCCTTTTGCATTTGCCTTGGACTTTTAAGGTTGCCCTTGCGCTTTTGGCCTTTTCTCCTATTCTTTCTTCAGTCGGGCTACCTTTTTTCTGCCTTTGCCCTGCGTCTTTTTTATTTCCTTTTGCTTTCTTCGTGTTGGGGTTAACATTACCCCCCTCCTAGACGAGTTCTAGTCCCATGGCACTCTTCACCATCGTAGGTAGCAGGTGTTAGCATGCACCGAAGACGTGGGTGGCAAGGGCGTTTGTGGTTGCCATGGCAATTTGTTGGTAATGGTGGGGAGGAAGGTCATTGGGGGCAAGTCGATGGGTTAAGTGGTAGGTGGTAGGACAATGGGAGTTGGTGGTAGGGCTGTTCTTTTGGGGGGATTGCACTGATGGAGTATAAGTGGCGGTTTGTTAGGGATTGTGTACATGATGATTCTTGGTAGGCTTACAGGGTGATAAGGATAGGAATTCAGAGTTGAGTGTTGATGAAGAGTGAAGGACACCTTTGTTGGAGTCTTCAATACGTGCAATTGAAAAACCTCTCATGTGGTCTCTCCCTAAGGGGTAGTGCTAGTCTTCTTATCATGCATAAGACATATTTTGATTAGTTTGGGAGACAGGTCGAACTCTAAGCAAGCCCAGAGTATTGTCCTGCACTTGAGGATCCAAACCGTGTATAGGTTATAGTGTGAATATTAAGTGAGTACACGTGCATATTTAGGTATTACTTAGTTAGAAGACGGTCGGCCTGGTTCCTTGTATAGCAATGGGTCAGTGAAGCAAGGGCTTAGTTGATGGAAAAATTTGTTGATGAAGATGGGGAGTACACTTGAAGATTGCTTGAGACATCATTATGGCCTTGTCAAGGCAATGTAGCACAATTAAGCTCTGTGATGCCTTAGCTTACCATCTCCATAGTAAAAGCTCTTGAATCCCTATACATTCTTCTCTTGCCAAACCCCTATGGTGACCTTCAACCCTACATGCTGCGACTCCGTGGCTTCACAGTGGAGGCATTCGCACTCCAAAATAAGTTCCTTAGACATCTAGTCACCCTACTCTTGCCCGGATTAGCGATAGAGTATCGCCAGTTAGTGGAGGACTTTGGACGACTCTTCTACATTGTTCTTCTCCCCTCATTCGTGGACGCAATGACAGCTACAGGAGTCCCGAAGATACGTGTAGGAGAGAAAGAGACAAAGAATATACCACCGTTTTTGGAGATAGAGACAGGCGCACACTCTTTCAGACCACAGGTTATTGTGACTAGGCAGCGAGGCAGAGCTTGCATCATGGCTACTCGTAGTGCTTGAAAAACATGGTGTACTTTTCCATTGTCTTTCATGCCGTGCTTACCACTGTTGATTGTAATGGCATTGAGATGGAGTGCAAAAGAATTGTGCAAGTGGTCGAGGGTGACATGTCTAACCATAGGTGAGGCAAGCTCCCTAGGTATGTCCTACCCTTAATGTGCCCTGAACAATTGTGGGGGATGTACAAAGGGCTAGGGGATTAGGGACGGAGCCAGCCGACCAAGGTCACTAGACGTACCTAATTTGAGGACCCCTAGGTGTGGCGTTGTGATCGTGTGTGCTTTTTTTCTTTCTTTCTTTCTTTTTTTCTTTTTATTTTTTGGGTGAAAAAAATGAATACAATCAATGCCATACATTGAGGCTGTTAGCCTTTCATTTGGATTAAGAAATGTTGGGATTCAAAGGCTATGAAGAATTGATATTACAGAGATGATTGTGTCACCAGCCTTGATGCTAGAGGAATTGTTGTTGAGATGAAGAGATACACTTGAGATTTTGCAAACCTCTTCGTAACATGCGAGACATCGAACAATTGAGGTAGCACTTGGAGTGAGCTGTGCATGGACAAGGGCAAAGCATCTTGCGAATTGAATCCTGGATGATAAAGAGATGTTCACCCTTGTTGAGAGTGTGGCTCCTGCCCGAACATAGAGTTTAGCCAAGAAGGAGGAGGTAATCGATGATTATGCTTTGGCCATGCTCAGGTGCCATATGTGCTTTTTCTGCAGAGGTGTCCTTGGGTTCTCATCTAGTGGCGTTTCCGTCATGACTTTTGTTTCTTGGTATTCCTGTTACTTCCTCCATAATGGTTCTTTATGGGGTTGGTAGTCTTGTGGTGACTTGGATATCAAACGCTTCTAGACCTTGACCTGTGTCATTCTGCATCCACTTGTCACTTCATGAGAGTATATGCTCACTTGCCCCTCTATATTTATCAATAGAGTGTGAGATAGAGGGTGGGGTGAGTGACCAATCTTTTCCCTTTATATTCAAATGAGAGGTGAAATGTGTGAATGGATTGTTGCACACAACAGGATGGGCCTCTCAATGCACAATGCACAAATTGTTCCTATTCACGGCACTATAAGGCTTCCTAGCCTTCCTTCTTGCACCGTATGTTGGTATAGGGGGTGGGATGCACTATTGCACCATCAATTTCACACAAGGCATACAATTTTTGCACAAGTGGTAGTGAGGCTTATATTAATGAGTGTGAGGAACGGGTTTCCCTCTTGTAATCATCAACAAAGTGTTAGATAGAGGGAGAGCTAAGTGTGATTGATTTTTCTTTCATCAATTGAGAGGTGAGGATTAAGGGATATTATGACAATTGAAGTTAGGTACATTTTCATTTTCCTATGCACACATGGGATGGGCCTCCTCCATCATCAATACACACCTCATTCTGTTTGGTGCACTACACAATAAGGCTCCTTGACCTTCCTTCTTGCACCTATGCGAGGTGGGTTGAGACGACACACTGATGCACCATCAATTGTGCACACTAGCATACTCCCTCTGAACTATCCCTCTTGTCAATTTCTAAACCATGTGTGAGATATGGGTTTCCATTATTATCCCTTGAGTGATGTGAATCATGGGGCGAGCAATTGATCTATCATTCCAAAATGAGTGACTATCAAGATTGAGTGATGTATACTCTGCCATCATTGACAATTTAATCAACTATTCATCATCAATGCTACCTTCCCTAGGTGCTGCTGCATGGTCCTTGCCATGCTGGATGAGTTTGATGTGGCAAGTTGTGGTACCTCCTACCGAACGACTACGACCTTTTACGTGTGTCAACAACAATGGTTCACCTCGACCATTTGCAAATCGGGCCAAGTTTTTCTAACCCTACTCCCTTTGGTTATAAGTATTGATCAGGTTTTAAGTGTGGGGATGCATAGGTATCGATCGTGGTCAAGTGTTAGGTCCATGTTGATTAATTAACTCAATCTATTAAGGTCTTATGTGTGGGAACACATCACTGTGTATCTGTTTTATATATCCTCATGGAAACATCACTATCGGATCATTCAACTATACCATGTCCTGATTTTTCTCTAATGGGGTCCTTCCCTATGCACTTGTATTGTTTTCACTCCCGCCTTGGGGTTGTTTCTTGTTCGTTAGTCCTTATTCTTTGCTTTGTCATTTTTCCCTATTATGAATGCATCCTACGTTCATCGAAATTGAAATTTGATCTAATAGCCCTATTTTTCCCTCTGAACTGGACACTTTTACTTTTTATGGCTCTCAATTCCGAGCCATGGTTTATGAGTTACTAATTTTTGAATGGTTTTTTATAAATTTGATGTGATAGCTTGGACCTATATCTTTCCCTTTACATTTTTTCTTTTTACTACTCATCATTCTGATGTATGGTTTGTCCATTATTAATTATTGCGTGTTTTTTAGTATTCTCATGTGTGATTTTGGCTCTTTTTCCATGTGAACCTACCATAACCTCCTCATACTTTAGCTTTGATTAGATAGCCTTGTCTTTCCTACTCTGTTGCACAAATTTTATTTTTTGTCCATCATGTTTCGGTCCATCGATTTTATGTTATTAATTTTTGTGTGTGTTTTTGTTCTTGTTTTTGCTATTTTTTCTATGTAAACACACCTTTCTTCTGCTAGAATCACATTCTGATTTTACAAACCTATTGACTTCCATCCCTTGCACATTTTTCCTTTTTCTTGCCCCGTGTTTGGACTTACGAATTGTTGGGAATTATTGTTTTTTTAGATCTTCAAGTGTGTTTTTACTATGTTTTTTCATATGAACGGGTCCTATTCTCATCCAGACTGTATTCTAACATGATAAACCTGCCCGTCTCTTCATTTTGGATGATTTTTCTTCTTTTTGCAATTTGTTTTGCCTAACGGATTTTGCAGAATTAATTTCAACGTAATTTTTTGTGGCTAATTTTTTCTATTTTTCCACATGAACACCTTTTTTGTTTGCCAAACACACCAATTGCATTGTCCATGCCCTTCCTCCCATTGCCTTGCCTGGTTTTGCTTTTTACGGCATCTTAATCCGTAGTTTGGATCTCTCCAAATTAATTTTTCTAGTTAAATTTGTATTTGCGATCTCTACGTATCACATCAATGATCGGTTTTTCTAACCTCAATCTACGTGTCCAACCTTCGTGGTGTCACATTCAAGTGTTTGGATTCTCAATCGCGTCCAGTCGTTCCTTTAGTATAAATCTTTTTACCCCCCACTGTCGGTGGGGTTTTTGTTGAAAGGTCGAATCCACCGGGGATCAAAGGTAGAAGGAAGTAGAGATATGAGATGGAAGAGAAGATAAAGAATTCACAAGAGGTAAATGCAAAAATGACAAAGGACAATGAATCAAATCAATATGTATTGACAGAACCTGAAATCCTTTGTCTGGCACTACTCAGAAGCACTCTCCAAGCATTAGATCTCCTTCGTAGACCAAAAACATGGATCAAATTAAGAGCTCCTTCTCTGTTGCTCGAAACCCAAATTCTGATTGCTCCATTGGCTTTAGAAGGGGGGTAAAACTCTAGGACACCTGGCGACAGATCTCCCAGATCACTCCTTCTTCTTCTTCCAATTCAAACTGCATTTTTTAGCCTATCAAGAGCGATCACAACGCGCACGATTTCACCAATCTGTCTTTTCTTAGTTTATTAGTGTATGCCAAAAGGCAATGAGATAGATCCAAAAGACCATCAAGCAAAACTTCAGAAGCAAGAAAGAGCTGAAAGGGCTAGACGGGGGGGCAAAATCATTAGAAGATATTCTTTACAAAGGAATAGTCCAATATCGCTACTACAAGGGGGGGGGGGGGGTCTTAGTAACCCTAGTTTGATGCATAGTCCATTATTAGGAGGAGGAAGTTCTGGCACTTCCCCCCTTCTAGTTAGTCGACGGTCCACTTCGAGTGGAGTAACAGTTCTAATTATTCAAACTCCTTTAGCAAATCTGGTTGTTACTATGGCGTAACCCATTGCAATCCCAGCACCAACACCGAACTTGCTAGCCTTAGGGTTTCCTCTACTCATTTTTAAATGGGTTAGCAGAGGAAGATGCAGAACTTCATATCAATGAATTCCACAAGTTAATGCTTGATTTTTGAATTTAAGATAAAGGATACTTGATGATGTTCTTTAACATGACTTAGAAAGGACCAGCTGCATTATGGTATCATAGCCTAGAGGCTGGAACCATAACTACGATTGACTTTTTCTTTACGGCATTTCGAAGAGATTTTTCCCCTGAAAGGGGAGGTCAGTACCGACTATATGCTCTCAATGTAACACAATAAGTACCTCATGAGAATGCTCAAGGTTATGCTAAGAAACTAAAGGAAGTGTTTTGTAAGTTGCAAACCTATATTCCTACTCCAGCTGCTACTTCAGTTGCAATACTTTTTGAATGGGCTAGACTTTAACATTCAAGTGTAGTTGAGCAGTGTTACTCTTGCAGACATTAACATGGCTATTACACGAGCAGAGGAGGTAGAATCACGATTACAAGTGGCTTATACCTCTAGGGAAAGCTAGAATCTAAGTCTAGGTGTTGGAAATACTTTAGCATTGATGAATGGAGGTCAAGGGATGCCCATGAGTACTCCCAATGTGAGAGGAAGCATGATTTCAAATGTGCCCATGTTGCTAGCTCCTCCCAATGTGATTATGCGTATGGCTAGTTAGATGGCTCCACCAAATCTTGGAAGCCAAACAATAAGCCCTAATGTTGTTCTAGGGAATCAAAAACCAATTCCTAATCAAGTGGTTAAGCCAATGGAAGAACAAGTAGACAACCATGGCTATGAGTCAAGTGCCTCGAATGTCCTTGGCAAAGTTAAGGATATGATGAAGCACTATATCGACATGATCAACAAACAATATAGGCAAATAGCTGTGGATGTCAATTTCCTTAAGAAGTAGTAGAATTTGATAGGGAGTTGATGCCCTGAAGAGGGTCCAGAGGGTCCCCCCTCAAGATTGAGTTGTAAATGGTGTGGCGGCCAACATTTCCCTAGGAATCATCTAAATGTTAAATGTGACATATGTAGGAAGTTTGTCCATCTAGCTAGTACCAATTGAAGCAAGATTAGCTCTCTCCTACAAGGAAGTAAATAGCCAGGTCCAGTTAATCATCAAGTGCAAGGAAATAATCTCTAGCAAGATGATGGATTGAAACAAATACTACAGAGAGGGAAAGCTATTGTAGAGAAGCTACCTAGTGGCAGTGGAGTCCGCCTTATTGAAGCTATTTGTGTTAGTGGCACTGAAGCTTCCAATTTGCGGGTCATTACAAGAGTCCGTGAAAATGTAAATATGTTGACAAAGGCAAGGTAAAACCTATCGAGGGAAACCCTAAGCAAGATGATAAAGGGATGCAAGTCCTTAACCTCGATATGGAAGGCGGACCTCTAAAAACCATTATTTGTAAAGCTGGGAGTTGCCAAAGAAGAAGACAAAAGCCAAGAAAGAGGCACCAAGCCGGTTCAAAGACCAAAGGAGAGAATGGTCTGGAAGGGAAAGCAAGCTCTTGCTAGCGATCATGAATTCGATTTAGTGAGTTCTCTTTGTTGTGAAGTTAACTCGGATGTAAACCTCCTACAGTTAATCAGGTTATCTCTAGGAGTGCATTAAGAATTTAAGAAGATTCTTCACACGGGGTATATCATCGAGCCCTTGGGCATAGCACAAGTAGGTGATGATTGGTTTGAACATGCTGAAAAGCATTGTCTGAGGGTAGTAGCATATATTGATGGAATATTAGTGGATCATGCTATTTTAGACACGAGATCCTCCATTAACATTATAAGTTCAGAATTGATGGAGAGGCTAGGGTTAGAAATAAAAAAATATGCCTTGATCCTCCGAATGGTTGATGATAGTATAAGAAAACATGAAGGTTGCATTACTAAAGTCCATGTAACCATTGCCAATGTGGAATGCATTTTGGACTTTAGGGTCATCAATTTTGCAAGGCAACCTAGCTATCAAGTATTGCTAAGGTAGGCCATGGATCTTACAAGCTGACTATTAGGTTGATATACCCACTCGAGAGTAGATCTGTGGCAGAGGTGCTAGATGTGTAACAGTAGATGCCTACTTTAAATCTCCTCAAAGTGAGAGAGTTTCTTTATCCTCATCAGAGTTAGATACATTAGATGCTCCATCTTCTAGTGAGTCGTCATCAAAAGTGACAAATCCAACGAGGGGTCCACTACGGAGTATATCTATCAAGTAACTTTGAATGAGCCAATAGAGGCTCAGGAGACGATAAGAGATGCTGATGTAATTGAGCTAGACCTTGAGATGCTAAATGATTCACGGCCAATCAAATTAAGGTCCATGCTTAAACTAGAAGAAAGGGAGGACTATGTGTCCTTGATTCTGAAATTTTGCGATATATTTGCTTGAAGTTATGATGAGCTAAGAGATATTCCTCACATCCTGTTTGTCCATACTATTCCTCTAAAGGAAGGTAGCTGCCCTGTGCAACAGAAACTCAGGCATATGCCTTTTGAATTAAGGAATGGGCTATTCGAAGAATTAACAAAACTACAAAAAGCTGGCCTGATATTTTTGGTTCAACACACACCAATTGTTATTAGGAAGAATAATAATAATAAGGTTCGAATTTGTGTAGATTTTAGAGAGCTTAATTATAAGCACACAGTTAAGGATTACTATCATTGTCCTTCATTGATAAGATTTTAGATCAATTAGCTTTGCTTATGGTGGATTTCTTTGCGAGATATAACCAAATGACTATTGCAGAGGAAGACAAATTAAAAACAACATTTATCACTGTCTTTCGATATCTTTGCTGGAAATCTATTCGTTTATGGATTGCTTTGCACTATAACCAAATGGCTATTGTGGAGGAAGACAATTTGAAAATGACATTTATCACTATCTTTGATACCTTTGCATATCATGTGACGGCTTTTGGGTTATGCAATGTGCTTGGGTCTTGGCAATGATTAGCTTATAAGACTTTTGGTGACATCTCCTTAGAGGAATTAAAAGAATTTATTGATGATCTGGGGGCAGCCACCACAAGGGAAAGACAATTGATTATTTTAAGGAAATCTTTTGAGCATTGTAGACAATTCTACATTGCACTTAATCCACAGAAGTGAATCTTTGGGGTGCCCTATGTGTTATTGCAGGGCCATGTGGTTAGTTTGGCTAGTATTGTGACTAACTCGAAAAAGATAAAGGTTATAGTCGCTATGAGCCCGTCACGTACTCCAAAAGAGGTACACAACTTTCTTTCATTAGTGGGATATTATCAGAGATTTATCAATACACTAGTAGAAAGAGCATTGCCATTGACAAACCTCCTATCTTTTAACAGTCTGTTTGAGTTGAATGAAGCTTATTAGGTATCCTTCGAGGGTGTGAAGCACAAACTAGCGAAAGTGCTAATCCTAAAAGTACCTAGAAGAGGTGAAGTCTTCTATATATTTTTAACAGCAACAATGCAATATAGTATCAATTACTGTTTAGTCCAAATTATTGGGAAGAGAAATGATATCATCCAATTTCCCTTGCTAGTCAAAAATTGGGGATATTTGAAGTCAACTATACTTACATGGAGAAATTGTGCCTTGAAATGGTCTTTGCGATGAAGAAATTTTGGCACTATGTTCTCTATAAGAAGGTGGTATTCTTTACGAAGGAAGAAGGACTTAGACTGTTGATAAACAAGTTGTAGTTACCTGACTGTTTAGCCAAGTGGTTAATCACTTTGCATGAGTTCAACTATGAGATTAGGAGTAAGCCATTGAAACTTCAAGGTATTGTGGAATGTCTTGTGGATTTCGGGGAGCCGAAAGAAATTCTGGCTAAAGAAAGTAACATTGAAGGTTTATTCAAGATTGATACAACATCCATCCCTTCCTGGAATGCAGCTATAACACATTATCTATCTATAGGAGGATTTGGGGCTACTCTGTCAAAGTTTAAAAAGAGAAAGATTAAGCAACAAGCACTACACTCTTCGATTATAGCAGGTGTCTTGTATTGGAGAGGTGTAGATGACATTTATCGTCAATGTGTAGTACTTGATGAGGTACCATTCATTCTAGAGGAATGCCATGATTCAACATGTGGGGGACATCAATCATCTAGGATGCTTTTAGTTATGTTAAACACTATGATGTCTGTCAAGGACATGATGCCATGGAGCATTGTAAGCAGCCTCTAAACCCTATTTTAGTTACGTTACCCTTTGAGAAATGGGGTATTGATTTTTTGGACCAATATAACCTTCATCAACTACACGTAAGTGGTATATTATTGTAGCAATGGACTACTTTACAAAGTGGTCTGAAGCTCGAGCAATAGTGAAGGATAATGCTAAGAAGACGGCCAGTTTCATTATGGATTAAATTGTTTTGCTATTTTGGTCCACCTAAGGAGATAGTGGCAAATCGAGGGACACACTTCTTGAATAAGATTATCATAACCTTGCTAGAAGCTTTGAAGATTAGGCACAATAAAACTACCCTGTATAATCCTCAAGCCAACAGTCAAGTTGAGAGTACAAATAAACAAATTGTGGGAATCTTATCTAAGATAGTATCAGAAAGTAAGCACGATTGGGATAAGAAATTGTATGTGGTAGTATGGGCTTACAACACAAGATTCAAGAGAGCTACATGCTACATCTTATTCAAGCTAGTGTATGGGGAAGAGTGTGTTTTGCCATTGAAAATAGAGCTACCCACTATGTGATTTTCTCTCAATCATTCGTTGGGAGAGGCAGAAGAATTATAGGAAAGATATACTTCTCTTGCACATCTTGATGAAATTTGTTTGTAGGCTTTGCTACATTAAGAAGTAGGGAAGAAGAGAATGAAAGTCCTTCATGATCTTTGACTTGAGAATTATAAATTTGTGAAGGGTTAGTTGGTGCTATATTATGATGCTCATTGTGAGCTATTCCCTGGTAAGTTGGAACCCAAAGGGAATGGGCCATACAAAATTGTAAGTGTAGAAATGAACGGCTCTACAACCCTTTTAGTAGATTTGCACGGGGTAGAGTTTTAGAATAAAGTTAACTTTAATAAGTTAAAGCCTTACTATGTGTAAGGGCTGACCTTGGGCTTGGTGCCTGTGTAGGTCCTTCATGATTCAACTTTAACTTGTAGTAGGTACAAAGACAATTGGATGGGATGAATCATTCCCTATCTTGAACATTCATATCTAGAGCAATGTTACCACCAAGGTCAAGTGATCTGGTGGAGTAAAGGTTATCACGTTATTGAGTAGCAAGACGGATCTTTTACGTGGGAGATTAAGGTCTATTACCACCATTGTCAATGAATTCTAACTAGCATTCCTATTGAGTTCAACAAGGAGGGATTGTACCTATTATACATCCTCTCTCTCGGCTTGATTTTGATTATCATAAGTATGAGTGAACAAATCACATGGCACGGTTTATCACTGAAGGCTGAGTCTATACTTTGTATTTTGACGGAGCTTCTAGAGGGCCCACTAAACATAAGAGCATTGGTGTGGTCTTTTAAGACCCCTGATATAGGGTTCTCATGAAAATGGGAGTATATTTAGGACCTACTTTTACTAATAATATGGCAATGGAGTCTTGTGGAACGTTTGTGGGATGCAAAGCTAAAGGATACAATAGGCCCGATAATTGGGCATGCTTCATATGGAGACAATAGACGGCGCAAGATTATGCTTGAAGATTACCTTGGGAAGGACAAGGACTAGTTCTTTATTAATTGGTGTGGATGGAAACTAAAAGGGAGAATTGTGAAAGGAGATGTGTATGGTTTACATGATCAAGACTTCATACACTGTGGAAAAAAGCTTGTTGCTCCACTTGATAGCCCTTCTCAACAACTTGCAATTGGTAATGTTTGGATTACACTAAATCATGTTACAATGGTCTACACCTCATTTTCCATCGATCAGCACAAGCTACGAGATGGAGATACACAAAGAGATGATCGCCAGAATTGGGCAGCTGCCCAGAGGATTGCAAGCAGACAAGTGCAACAATGTATGAGGCAATTACAGAGGAGAGAGAGAAGCGTACAAGGAACTATGGCATATTTGCATATTGTGGCTGATTACATTGATATTTTCTTGTCGACACATCTAAACTTGAGGGAGCGTGTGGTGATGGCAACCAAGGTTAGTTTCTTCTTCAGGATTTGGAGGCTGTGGCTACATCAACATGCCATGTATAACTTGAAGACAAACTTCATAAGGAGACCTACACAGATATTCAACTTTCATGCCATTTTGTTGTGCTTCTCATAAAGATGTTTCGTGAACTTTTTCCGAATTTGAAGTGTCCATTACATCTCACTAGATTAGATGCAGTTGAAATTTATTTTAGTAAAATTGGAGGTATGGTGGGACAAGAAAGAACCTTTGACTTCGAAGACCTTTTTCATAGTGTCGGTAGTTTGAATAAGATCGCCATGCATGAATGTAGTTGAAATGGGCTAATCTTCTCAAGAGCTCACAAGAAGCAGGAGTATATATGGAAGTGTTTGCATATACAAGAAAAAATTTTAGAGGAAGGTCTAGGTAACTATGAATGTTTGCTTTAGAAGAAATAATAGTAGATGCATTGAAAGAGGGCTTGCAACAAGCATAAACATTGTGTCATTCATGGGGATTGAAACCTAGCAAGGGAGATAACTTAAAGTGGTGGTTAGAACCTTGGGAGGATAAAAATTCTATGTGGTCAAAGATAGATGATGAAATGGGGGAGGCTGATGAATATCATGACTTTGGACAACCAACTAGTGATGAAGAACAATTAGAGAATTCAGATAGGGATGATGACGTCATTGCTCTTAGTGAGATTCGACATGAAATTGATGGGCTCTTAGATGAGTGAATGGATCAATTATTGTTACAGAAAGCTAGAAGATCAACCCAACAGTGAAAGTTGATGGAAAGTATATCTTCAAGACTACATTCGTCAGTCAATTGAATGGGAGTTTCACTTTGTCAAAGGATCGATTGAGGAGAGTGAGGCAAGGTGTCTACTTTGCTGAGAAAAAAAGTAGGAGGTAGATATATGGATTGTAAATGAGACTTTGATTTGACAAATCAACCTCAAGGCATAGAAGTTCAGCTTGGTCGGTACCAGAGGGTGAAAGGATCACGTATGTTCACATATGACTTAACAAACTTGAACATGATTTCCATAGAGTCGGTGATCACATTGGCAAATCTAACATACAATCCATCAAATGAAAGATATCAACTAGATGAGAATGATTATAAGTTTTTTAATGACTTTCTCAAGTGTGTTGAGTAATCACGTGCATGCTCAAAGTAAGTGATTTCAATTTGGAACAAGCTTTGTATTTTCTTTCTAAATAATATTGTTACACTTTTTATAGTCCTTTTTCCTATAGGAAATGGATCTTCAAGCTAGCACGTCACAAGGCTAGGACATACTCTTTGCAGCTGAAGTATTGCTACGAAAGGGTTTTTTGAGAGATCTTTAAACTAGTCTTATGGTAAGGTACTAGGTTGTCCGAAGTATGTTTTTGTTGCTAAAGTATTAAGGTGATGTATTGGGATTACATCATGGCCAAACTATATTGTATATAGTGTTTGTACTTGATGCCAAGAGGCATATTTCACGGTGGATTCCGTGCCACGGTGGATTCCGTGAGGTTTTACGGTGGATTCCGTAAACTTTGATGACCGGGGCTCATACACAAAGTGGATTCTTTGTGCGAGAAGTTGATGGGGATGCCTGTCTTTTTCGGGCGTTTCATTAATTTAGTGTGTACATGGGTGATTCCATAGCGGGTGATTCCGCAAAATGCATATTAAATTAATAAATGTTTATGAGTTTAGAGTGCGCACTCGTAATAAATTAAGGTTAGGATTTATTTCTAACCAGTTGATTTATTTATGTAGCTGAAGACTACTAGGTATTCACTTTTGTCGGTTTAATTGTATTATTTTACTAACGATTGTGATTGCTTCAGTTGATGTGTAGAGATAGCAGCAGTGGCAGAGGAAAGCATTGGAGGATAGCGAGTATTCGATTTATGGATTATATTTTGATGGGCGAATACCTTAGGCATGGCGCCTATATTTTGTCACTCCTATTTATTGAGGTGTCGGTTATTTATTATTATTTTGTATGCGCATGGGTGCACGATTATGTTATTTCTATTTGGACATTGTATTGGGCGTGCCAGACTCTTTGGGCACCGTCCATTAGCTTTATTCCTATTTTGTGTTAAAGCAAACTCAAAAGCTAAATGCTTGCTATTTTGTAATTTGGGCTATTATTTGAGCTTGAAGATGAATAATACATAAAAATACATGCTTTGTGGAGCGCTCACACAACGCATGGGGGGAGATTGCACCCAATTGGTCTCTTGCTCTTGTCATTCATGCTTTTTACCTTGTAATTTGTGCAAAAAGTAGAGTTCTATTGTTCTTGGGGACCTTTCGGCATTCACTACGCGAGCATACAGCATCCGATCTGCGTACAAGTGGTATCAAAGTGAAGCTGAGATCAAGAGCTTCAAATCACTATCTATCTCGTGCGAAGGCAGAGCTCCTGGAACGATCGGGCTCTACGGTCAATCTCATCGCAAACCGTTGATACAGGCAGATTTCTGGCGATCAAGAACCCCTGTTTCCATCATCGGATCTCGAAGGATCGGTCTGCAGAGGCGGAGGACCACTCCTACATCTTCTTCATCAAGTCGTCAAAAACCAGTGAGAAAAGCTCCATAGCTCACAAGCTTAAAAGCTTTTATTTTTAGTAAGCTTAGTATTAAAGCTTGATAAGCTTTAAGAAGCTTAAAGCTTCGAAAATTGCAACGCGAGCTCTCAGACTGTGTCCGAAAATTCCGCCGCGTTCAAAAAAACGGCCCCCCCACGAATTTTGCTGTTTGCTGTCCATTAAGTTCCAAGCTTAATCACTTAAGCTCCTTAATCAATCAAGTCACCACAAACTTCAAGTCACACACAACCAGTCAAGTTCAGCAAGTTCTACCAAGTCAAAGTTCTGCAAGTCCGACAAAGCAAGCAAGTTCTGCAAGTCAACAAACTCTACAAGTCACATTAGTCTGGTACTCTGCAAGTTAGACAAGTCAACTGGAGTCAAAACTGACTTCTGTCCAAAACTCATAGAAGGGCTATTCCTGCGCAGAAACTCCGAACTGCAAAGTTGTTCATTGGAAGGTACTCTACCCATACGCAGGTTTGCTAAAGTATTTTCAGCATACGAAGAAGGATAAAACACAGATTTTCCAAATATTGTGAAAGCCACACCCAAAAATACATCAGCCTTGTATTCCCGAACTTGAGCTACGCTCATCACGCTAACTTGATTTTGAGTGAGAAAGGTCTTTTGAGTTTTGCAGGCTTACGGAACCACATATGGATGATCTTATGGCTGAAGGCGACCTATTGAACCTACGATGGAGCAAAATCTGGACTTAATCATGATGCAATTGGATGAAGAACGAAGGGCTAGGCAAGCATTGCAAGTTCAACTGGCAAATTTACAAAGATCGTCTACCGACAAAGAAGAACCTCAATCCGAAGATCTTATCCGACGTACCATCGACGCAACTCTCGAAGCTCAAACCATCCGCAAGGAATCAAAGATAAGTAAAAGAAGTTTCAAATTCCGTACTTTCAATGGCATACAAGAAGGAAAAAATGTTCTTGCATTCATTAGTCAGTTTGATGGACTACTTTCATGAGGAAATCTATGCAGAAAAAGATAAAATCAAGTGTGTCACTAATCATTTAGTGGATAGAGCATCTCTTTGGTGGACTATTGTACGCAAGAGTATAGATTGTCCCGCTACTTGGGAGAATTTCAAGAAGAAGTTCATGCAAAATTTCCTTCCTCCACAATTTCATGAGAAAGCTATAAAGCAATGGGACCTTCTTCAGCAACGGGATCGTGAGCCTATTCTTCAGTACTACACAGAGCGTTTTTGGAATGCACTACTCTAGCTACGCATGCTTGAAGACGTACCTGAAGCAACACACAAGTGCAAGTATATGTCTGGACTTCTTGGGCATTACTACGTTGAAGTTAACATGTTCAAGCCTACTACTCTTGAAGACACCATTTCACTAGCTCACGACACTGAAGACAAGCTGCGAGGTAGAGACAGACATCCACATCAATTCAAAGACAATGGTAACTATGGATCTAAGCAATTCAATTCCAACTTTAGAAGATTTAATCCAGGTCATTTCTCTTCATCATCTTTCCGTAAAAATTGGGCAAAACCACCTGCATTATCATCCAATGTCAATCAAAATTCCAAGCCTATTCCACAGCCAAATCCTAATGTCCCTAGACTTCCTACCATTGCAAACAATGTAACCAAAGCCAAGCCCATAGTATGCTATAAATGCCACCAGCCTGGACATTTAGCAGCAAATTTCCATTCAAAGAAGCCACCTGCCCATATCAACTACCTTGGAGCAATGGACGATGAAGAACATGAAGATATGCCTAATTTCACAGAAGATGAGGATGACACTACTACTCCTTCAGATACTTTACCAGGTATGCCAACTCCACATTCTTTATTGACTATGAAATGTTTGGTGCATGGAAAGGAAAAGATTATTTTGCATGATGATGGTAGTACTCATGATTTTATTTCAGCAAAATTAGTAAAAGAATTGAAGTTATAGACTGTACCTACGCATTATCGCATCAAAGCAGCATTCTTAGGCACTAGGTATAATGGTACACAGGAAGTGCATGACTTAGAGATTCAAATTGGACAATACACTGAAAGAAGAAATTTTCTAGATGTTCCATTACAGTCGAGTGACATTATTTTATGTATGCCTTGGCGTCGTCAGCATAACCCAGATATAGACTATTCCACACATTCAATGAATACTAATTTTCAAGGAAAATCTATTACATTATATGGTATGCATGCATCTAATGTTTTTCCACTGCTTTCGCATACTCAAGCTAAACGTGCATTACGCAAGAGTAGTAAATCTTATCTCATTTGGGTGAATGAACTACAAGTAAAAGAAAATCATATGCATCGTAGGCATAAAGAATTTCTTGCACATTTTAAAGATTGTTTTGCCGAAGACCTACCACCTGGTTTACCTCCTTCACGTCCAAAAGACCATAAAATAGATTTTATCCCTGGCACACAACCACCTTGCAAAGCACCATATAGGCATAACCAGATAGAGCAAAAAGAAATTTAGAGTCAAGTTGAGGAATTACTAAATAGAGGATTGATTAGACCTAGTAGTTCTCCATTTGGTGCACCTATTCTGTTAGTCAAGTAAAAGAATAATACCTATCGTATGTGCATTGACTATCGAGCTTTAAATAAGATCACTGTAAAGAATAGGTATCCCATTCCTAGAGTTGATGACCTTATGGACAAACTACAAAGATCTACTATATTTAGTAAAATAGACCTTAAGTCTAGTTATCATCAGGTGAGACTAGATACGTCAGACATATTCAAGACTGCATTTCGAACATAGTTTGGTCATTATGAATTTTTAGTGATGCCATTTGGATTGACTAATGCACCTGCTACGTTTAGTAGAATGATGAACCGTATATTTTTGAAATATCAGTATTGTGTAATTGTCTTCTTTGATGATATTTTGGTGTCTAGTCAAAACGAGAAAGAACATTATGAGCATTTGTCATTAGTTTTCCAGTTACTAAAAGATAATCAACTGTATGCAAATCCTGAAAAGAGTGAATTCTTTAAAACAAAAATTGAGTATTTAGGTCATATTGTATCATCTGATGGAATTAAAGTTGACCCTAAGAAAATAGATGCAATATTGAGTTGGCCCATACCTAAAAATGTGCATGAGTTACGCTCATTCCTTGGTCTTGCTAGTTTTTATAGGAAGTTTGTGTGTAATTTTTCATTACTTGCTTTACCATTAACCAAACTTCTGAAGAAAGGTATTGTCTATCATTGGTCCGAAAATCAACAGAAATCCTTTGACTTATTGAAACATGCATTAACCCATGCCCCTGTCTTACAGTTGCCTGATTTTAATAGACCATTCTTTCTAGTAGTGACCGATGCTAGTGGATCAGGAATAGGAGCTGTACTTATGCAATACAATCATCCTATAGCCTATTCTAGTTGTAAGCTGCAACCCTCTGAACTGAAATATTCCACATATGACAAAGAACTATTAGCAGTTGTACAAGCATTAAGACAGTGGAAACACTACTTAATGGGTTCAGAATTTATGATTAAGACCGATCAGCAAAGTATTAGACATTTACTTAGCCAACCCCAAATCTCTGACCGACATATCAAATGGGCATCCTTTATTCAAAGTTTTCATCCTATCATTCAATACCAACCCGAAAAAGAAAATGTAGTGGCTGATGCATTAAGTAGAAGACCTGCCATTCATAATATTTCTGTTATATCTTTTGATTCTTTGATTGCTATGAAAGATACTTATCATCATGATATTACTTTTCATACTGACTGGAATAAATTAGTTCAAAATAACTTGATTCCTATTGATTCATTATCATATACTGATGGATTTATGTTTTATGAAAAGAGACTGTGTGTTACAATTCCATTTAGATCTTTTGTTTTGAATGAGATTCATTGTCCCCCATATCAAGGTCATAGAGGTATCATATCCACTTTACGTACATTAACTGATGTATCTAACTTTGTTTCTGAATGTTTGATTTGTCAAAGAGTTAAGAGACATCATGGTAAACAGTATGGATTACTTATGCCTTTGTCTATTCCATCTAAACCTTGGGAACAAATTTATATGGATTTTATTACTGGTTTACCTAATACTAAATCTAACCATGATATGATTTGGATAGTAGTAGATAGGTTTAGTAAACAAGCATATTTCAGTCCATGTAAGAAAACTTTAACAGCAGTGACAAGCAGCACAATTGTTTTTGAAAACTGTTTTTTACTAACCATGGATTACCAAAAGTTATTATTTCAAACCGTGATTCTAGATTTTGTAACAACTTTTGGATTATTCTCTTTGCTAACCTTGGCACAAAAATTGATTTCTCATTTGTATTTCATCCTGAAACTAATGGACAAACAGAAGCCACTAATAACACTATTCTAGATCTTTTACGTGCATATACTATTTCTAAACCTTAGACATGGGATACACATTTGCATTTATTACAGTTTGCATATAACAATACACCACACACATCTACAAAGAAAGCACCGTTTGATGTCATTTATGGATATAGATTATCTACACCTGTTGCATCTTTGTCAAATAGAATTCAGAGTGCTGATGATATTGCTAGTATGCATAATACTATTTTTGATGAGGTTAAAGATATGATTCCTAAAGCCCAGCAATCATATACCAAACAAGCGAATAAGAAAAGACAAGTAATGAATTTCAAAGTTGATGACTATGTTTGGTTGAGAATAGAAAAATGTAGACTACAAAGTGTAGATAGACACCCGGTTGTGAAATTAGCCTCTAGATTCTATGGACCATTTAGGATCATTCATAAAATAAATGACAATGCATTCAAGTTAGAATTACCACCTCACTCAAAAATTCACAACACATTTCACATTAGTTTACTAAGACCATTTAGAGGCCAATTACATGTACACCCTGTTTATGAAAACCCACCTTTGTTAAAGGAAGAGACTGAAATACTTGAACCTGAAGCTATCATAGACACTGACTTTATGACCACTAGAACTGGCTGAAGATATTCTAGATATCTAGTTAAATTTAAGAACCGTCCTGTAGAGGAAGCACGATGGATGCACGCTAGAGACTTAAGGGCTCATACACAAAGTGGATTCTTTGTGCGAGAAGTTGATGGGGACGCCTGTCTTTTTCGGGCATTTCATTAATTTAGTGTGTACATGGGTGATTCCACAAAATGCATATTAAATTAATAAATGTTTATGAGTTTAAAGTGCGCACTCGTAATAAATTAAGGTTAGGATTTATTTCTAACCAGTTGATTTATTTATGTAGCTGAAGACTGCTCAGTATTCACTTTTATCAGTTTAATTGTATTATTTTACTAATGATTGTGAATACTTCAGTTGATGTGTAGAGATAGCAGCAGTGGCGGAGGAAAGCATTGGAGGATAGCGAGTATTCGATTTATGGATTATATTTTGATGGGCGCATACCTTAGGCATGGCGCCTATATTTTGTCACGCCTATTTATTGAGGCGTCGGTTATTTATTATTATTTTGTATGCGCATGGGCACACGATTATGTTATTTCTATTTGGACATTGTATTAGGTGTGCCAGACTCTTTGGGCACCGTCCATTAGCTTTATTCCTATTTTGTGTTAAAGCAAACTCAAAAGCTAAAAGCTTGCTATTTTGTAATTTGGGCTATTATTTGAGCTTGAAGATGAATAATACATAAAAATACATGCTTTGTGGAGCGCTCACACAACGCATGGGGGGAGGTTGCACCCAATTGGTCTCTTGCTCTTGTCGTTCATGCTTTATTCCTTGTAATTTGTGCAAAAAGTAGAGTTCTATTGTTCTTGGGGACCTTCCAGCATTCACTACGCGAGTGTACAACATCCGATCTACGTACCAGTACTGTCTAATCTTCTTTTGATTTTAGTTATTCTACATACTTTGTAGGTGTTGTTGATGAGTGCTTGACATAAGAGATTTTCTTTTGTCTTGCTTTCAGAACAATTTTGTCACATTTTGATCTTTTGGGATTCTTTGACAACATTATGTATGGAGATAAATAGTGATGAAAGCAATGGGAGACAATATACTTATGTTCGCTTCTTTTATACAGTACATATATAGATCTTCCTATACTATAGAGTCCAAATGTATGGGATATACTTTGGACATGTGGATCATGGAGATTTTCGCATATAGCTTTATGTCATAGTGCTATTGCAAAATGTTGTAACATCCTTTTTGAAAAGTAGAGAAAGGATTCTTGCACATATTGTAAAGTCTCAAGTTTTTTTAAGTTAGAATATGAAAATTTAGAATGCTTGTATGACTAGTTAGCATGTGGTGTCAATTCTTGTGTTGGTTTTTATGTTAAAACGTCCTACCATCAAGACCAAGATCTCGAGAGATGATGAAATCTTCAATTTATTTTCTAGTGATGCAATGAGACCTTGGGTGTATGGGAACATTTTTTAAGAGAAGAAGCAAAGAAAACTAAAAAAAACATGGTTTTAGCATGGTCAATGCAATGCCATCTACATATGTTATGAAGTTGTATCTATTGGGAGGGGAGGGAGGAGGTTATATATTGACTATTATGGATTTATGAATTATGTAGATAAATCCTTGTGTGAATGGGGGTGTGGGAATTTAAAAGATTTTAAGTTTAATCCTTGATAACGGATGTATGGGGGGAAAAAGGAACTATCTAGCTATGTGAGATGGAGGCAGGGATTTGAGATGAATCAAATCATACTTTGCATGTAAATAGTGAGATTATCCTTTTGGCTTTCTAACTAAGTTGGATGAGATGAGTATGAGGAGAATTGATAGCTTCATGGTGATATGGATCCTTGCATGAATGTAGCATCGTGTTGCCATGTGAAGGAATTCTATGGCCAAAAACAATGATCAAATATGTAGAAATGCATCATTTGATTGATAGTGGGGTATGCTAATAGGCCACCATCATGATGTGATGCATTTCTATCGTCCTTTCTTGATCATTAGACTAGACCTCCTCTCTTTCATATCTATTAAGTTTATTATGAAACCTTTGAAAAAATAGATATTTTTGGGCCCTTTGACATGGGAATGTACACTAGAGATGGGGTCTTCAACCACATGGAGGAACTACAAGTATGGATTGGAGGTTACAATCACAAGCTTTTATTGGGGCTATCTTGAAAATTTATATGGATTCTTTATGTTTTAGTTTATCACTTGTTTCTATGGTGAAGGTCGAGATGACACTACGCCTAAAGTTGAAAAATCTATTGGTTTCTAAAGACCCTTCCATAAAGGGGAGGCTCTCAATCATCACAAAATTCTTTAACATCTGATCTCGAGCCATGATCTTGGTCTTGAAAGGAAAATCTACGTTTTATGTTGTGTAACTAGATCCATGGGTCTAGAAAATCCATGTGATGGGCGTTTCTTATATGGGATGTATTCACCTTTTCAAATATAGAAACTTTGACTCACATGAGAGCCCCTCCGAATCTCCCTAGAGGATAAATTGATATCATTTCTTGTCTTGAGCTAGTCTAAAATATATCCCTTGTATATTTTATTGTATCTACTACTCAAGGTCATTACCTTGTATCTTATCTTGGCTCTTGCATCCATGCTTTAGACCATGCTTATATATGGTTGTTGTGCATGGTTCCCAAAGAGGAGTTTTCCCTCTAGTAGATGGCTCTTGTATAGGGTTGCAAAAGTATACAAGATTGCGCACTCTAGTGTTTATGTGTGTATCAATGGAAGAATAAGGAAATTGTAATGAGGGTCTCATGATCCTTTATGCAAATTCTCGAGTTTCTATTATATTATGAGCTTTGGTTTTTGGGGTTTTTTGTTTCCTTATGTGGGTCGGTAGCTATAAATGTTTAGTTGTTCATCTCCATCAACTTCTAACAACATTTAAAATATTGATATGATGTTTGGATATTCAACTCCGATTATCATGAAAAAACTCAACGTAAAGTAGTGTGACATTGTGTTTTTATTTGAATTGTATAGAAGGGGTTATAAAAATGAACCTCATCTCAAAATTTAGATTTACAAAAGGAATATGAATATTGCCTTTAAAATTCACAAAAGGGGTATATAAAATGGTGTAAACATTTTAAAAAGGGGTTTTAACAATACCATTTGAATGCACATTATATAGAGGGTTAATCCAAGGTGGACTCCCTAGGGTTTTGGACAACTCATCCAAGTCCCAAACTTGGCTGCCACAAATTCAACCATTCGAGTGGAGTCCTCAAGGTATCTGTCTGTCCAAGTTATCAGACTCAGACTTGGACAAGGGGTGTCTGTCGAAGTGTCCAAGTGGTTGACCAATGCCCAAGTTTGGCCATTTGAGGCTGAGTGGTCAGGACCCTCGTCCAAGTCGGACATATGAGTTAGCCATGAGGCCTACGATTGCCATCCAAAGTGGCACCCAAAAACCCATCGAATGGAACAAATTTCATTTTTAATTATCTTAATACTCCCTATCCAATGCAACTAGGATTCCAGAACAATGCAACAATCAGTAACAAGGATTAAGAGCATACTTGGAAGTGCTGAATGGGTCAATGGCAAGGATCGTAGGTGCTACTACTTGTAGACTTGTCACTCCATGTGTCTCTCTCACTATCTCTCTCTCAATCTCATTAAGTGCAAATGAGATCTCTCTTTCCCTTTTTCACATTTTGTGTGTTCTCTCTTTCTCCCCTCCACTCTATTTTCCTTATTGGACACAAAAAATCTATTTACTTTATTCCCCTATTTCTTAGGTTATCTAAAGAGTTATCTTTTTCCTCTTTTTCCTTATTTTCTAACCCTTAATGTCTCAAATCTGATCAAAATACACAACTTCTACTCACCAAAGCTTCCTAAAACCAAACTAATCCACAAAAGGGATCGAATAACCTCGAACTCCTTTGCTTCCTACCTAAAACCAAGTACCATTGTAGAGATGAGCTCTTACTTTGTCACTCAATTTGGAGCACGCAAGCACTTAAGCTTGAATCCGTAGATTCTAGCAATGGAACTAAAATGTCATCGCCCTCACGGGAAAAACAACATAGCCATGCACACTCTTCCACACATCAATGTAGTGAGTTTAACTTTGAATATGTTAGAGTTCCTCCTCCCATGGATTCATCAATGGCTCCATGATTCGAGATGTGCTCTCAAGCAAGCTCCATCTCCAAGCTCCAAGCTTCGGCCACCATAGCCTTGACCACAAGAAAAGGAGAACAAAAGAAGATGATGATGAAGTGAGGAGAAGAATAGCTTCTCCACGGTCCCTCACTCCCTCTTACACACTCACTCCCTCTCTCACACACACTCTCTCCCCCTCTCATGCACAAGAAGGAAGCAAGAGCAAGAATCAAGAAGAGAGCAAGTTTGGCCACACAAGAATGACCTTTTTTTTTCATTTCTTGACTTTTTTACATGCCCTTATCCCCTCCTTGGGTGGCAATCCCCTTTTTGGGCTGGCCTTTCCTTTACTCTCTTCTCTCTTCTCCTTCCTATTAAGCATAGGCCTTAATCCGCACCTCTCATTCTTTATAATTTTCATGGGAGAGAGCTCGGCACTCTTTTACAAAACGAATTGCAATGTGTCCCATGCTTTTCTTGCTAGCATATTATGGTGAACTTACTATTGTATGTTTCCTTTTACATTGGAGGCTTTTTCCTACACTTCATATCTTCATATTTTTTTTTGACTGTGCCTTTCTCTTCCATTTTTCTCTCACCATGGGAATATCCTCCATTTTTTATTTTTTGGCTTTTCCATCTTGGTCTTCCAAGGGTATAACACACTCCATGAGTAGACCATCCTAAGGAAGCAGGTGGAACGCCACAGCCAAGACAAAGAAAGAATGCTTACCATATGGAAGGAGCAAGAGCAAATGGTAATGACCCTCTCACAAGAATAAAATGAGATCCTCGAACAAATAAAAGAGAGAGAAAAAGGATGGGCAGAAAGGAATGAATCTTGGATCAAAGATTCAATAGAGTGCCTAGCATTATTAGAAAAGTGAGTGTATAATCAACGAAGGAAAAGCGAAGGCATTAGAAACAAGGATGCTGACATAGCAAGAGGCCTTCTTAAATATAGTACTGCATGTTACTCAGGCTAAAGAAGAAGAGACAATCAAAGAGCTTAAAAGAAAATAAAACTCACAAGAAGAGCATTGAGATATGGCCTCCATGAAAAGACGCCCATAGCTAGCACCAGCCCAAACGTAGAAGAGTAAAGGGTGTTAACATCTAGTCAAGGCAAGGTTTTCTAGGCAAGAGCTTGACCTACTGCATTTTGAAAAGCAAGAGCAATAAGCACAACCCTCCACTCAAGATACTCTAGAGCCAGATCTCAAAGAAAGACCTAATTTTGTGAGCAATAGAATGATGAGTCAAAGTAGTCTAACTTGCTAGGCCCACCTCCACAACCTAAATCACAAGAAAAAGTGCACAACAAAGACCTTGCTACCCTAGAGAGGACTATGGAAATGAGGTGTAGAATAAGGGAGTTGGACGAGCTATCCATGTGGTTGGGCAAAAGATAGCTAGAGGAAAGAGAAAGACACAAACATTCTGGTAGAGGAAATTCACTAGATATTGGAAGAACAAAGTGATGGAGGAGCCTAGAATAGTCGAGGGGACTGTGAATCCTAGCCAAAATGGAGAAGGAATATATGGGATTGTAGTATGGATGCATGAGTGGCCTTCAACAATACTTTTTCATACAAAAGGGATAATCCAACCTACATGCCCTACCCACGAAGACATGGAGTAGATTTTGACGCGAAGGTGCATGGAAGGTATGATTATATATATGGGATGGTAGTATGGATGCATGAATGGCCTTCAACAATACTTTTTCATATAAAAGGGATAATCCAACCTACATGCCCTGCCCACGAAGACATGGAGTAGATTTTGACCCGAAGGTGTATGGAAGGTATGATTATATATATGGGATGGTAGTATGGTTGCATGAATGGCCTTTTGCAATAAATTTTCATACAAAAGGGATAATCCAACCTATATGCCATACCCAAGAAGACATGGAGTAGATCTCGACCCAAAGGTGCATGGAAGGTACGATTATCCTCAAATTTACAATGCTAACACCATGCTAAGGAGTGCATGATCTTCATGGAAAAAGATATTTGACCATCTATCACACAACTTCCTCAAGGAATTTTCTTCATGTCCAAATCTGACATTTATCACCACTTGTAACTATCTATGCCTCCTAAGGATACTTCTCAAGCAAAAGCCAGCAAACAGAGGAAGAGCAACTACCGCACCTCTTTTTTTATGTAAATGCAGGCATAAATAGTTGTGTTATGACTAGACTCATGATGAGGGCTACCTTATTGCTAGCTTTTTGTATGAGCCTCCTAGAGGATATGAGTGGTAGTTAGTCCACAAGGTGTAACCATCTACTTTTTTCAACTACACCTCTAAATGTGAGGGTTAACTTAAAAAGCTATATACTAAGTCATCCTTCCTAAGTCAGTCACTTAAACCTCCATCCAACTCTACTTTTCAAGAGAATGGGATGAAACTTAGCACCATCCCTTGTAATTTATTTATATTTTGAAAAAGAAAAGTGAAAGAAAAACAAGAAGAAAGAAAAAAAGAAGGAAAGGGAGAGAGGGAGGGAGAAAAACAAAAGAAAAAAACATATATTGTCTCATTTGTGATGTATGAGTGGTGCTACGAATACTACATCTAGGAATCATTAAATCCTTAGCCCCTCCCCACTTCTTATACTTAGGACACATCAAGGGCAAGATATTATGATAGACTTATCTCCCTAAGTCATGTACAACACCTCCCCCTTCTAGGAACTGGGTCCTTAAGTGTGGGACAATACCTCAGGTAGTTCCACCACCACCACTTGCACTCTGCACTGTACGATAAAGAAAACACACCACCTAAGTAGTGCACCTACTCTTCCCTTACGGATACTTTTTGTAGCCATGTAGGTAGCCAACAACTCCAGAGGCCATCTTTGATCAGTCAACATGTCCTCAGCACTAGTAATCTCTAAGCACATGGTGCAAGCTTATGCTACATGACCAATTCCCCAAACTCACTAAGTACTATTTCCTAGACCACCCTCAACTCTCCACCCACACCATCTAGTGCCATGGGACTGGCACTCAACTCTAGGAGGGGGATAATGTTAATCCTCAAAACAACACAAGGTGCAAAGGTGCAACATAACATCAGGCACAAAGAAACGTATGAAGTAGCATGAAAAGACACCTTGTTGGAAAAAGAAAGCCAAGAAGTGTGGGAAAAATGTTAAAAATCAAGAATAAGACATGCAAGAAATAAAGTGCATTTTTTCCCTTTGTAAAAGAGCACCAGGCCCCCTCTTGTGCAAAGTTGTAAATGAAAAGATGCATGTAAAAGAGCCATGAGAATAGAAAAGTAAAAGGAAAGAAAGTGGAAAAGAGGACCAAGGCTAGATGGCCAGTCATGGAAAATGATCAAGTCCCCAAGGGGAGAAGGGCATGTATAAAAGTCAAAAAGTGAATGGATAAGCTCATTCTTGGTGTTTGTGCAAACTAGCTCTCTTCTTATTCTTTCTCTTACTTTCTTCTTGTGCATGAGAGAGGGAAAGGAGTATGAGAGAGGGAGAGTGTATGTGATATTAATGGACCATGGAGGAGCTCTTCTTCTTCTCTTTTCTTCTCCTCCTTTTTCTCTTTACTTTTCTCGCACACACGGCTATGGAGGTCGGAGCTTGGAGCTTGGAGACAGAGCTTCCTTGAGTGAATGCCTTGAATCATGGAGAAATTGAAGGATTTGGGGCAGCAAACGACAATGATCGGATTCAACAAAGTAACCTTGCTACATCCTTGTACAAGAGTGTGCGTGGCTATGTGATAAGCAACCATTGCCACTTGATTTAAAATCTTGACTTGATAAGGAGACCATAGGGACTCGATGGTTGTTAATAACAAGAGCGACACTAATGTGAGTAACTTTGACCTCTTTTTAGTGTTTATGTTACGAAGGGATGGTATAGGACATCCTACTTTCCATTAGCAAGCCATAAAGGCTAGGTTTAAGACATCATGCTTTCTATCTACACATGCTTGGCTATTTTCAAGTGTTACAAAAATTTCCTAATGCCAACAAATAAACCGTAATGTCTCCAAGAACCTAGCAAAAATAGAGCTTCCTCTTCTTTGAGGAATTATTAGCAAAAATCTTGATGCTCGAGAAAAACATGCGAAGGTGAAATAGGGGCCAATCCCATATTTTCTATTGGTAATGGCATGGGAGATGTGATAATCTTACCTCTCTTTTTGGCACATGCATTTGAATAAAACCACAATATAAGTACATGTAATAACCAAAAAAGACAATTTCATTCCAAAAATAGCAATACATAGGCAAACATTTGTGAACCATTCAGCAAGTGCTAGAGAAACATTGATATCATATGGGCATAAGGAGACCCTGAGAGGCTACAAGAGATAGGTAGAGAGAAGGATACCCCTCCAAGAGATTGTGAGAGAGAGCTTGAGAGAGAGAGAGAGAGAGAAGAGTTACCCCAAGAGGCTGCACAATTCCCTCTATCTCGATCCTCAACTTAGTTGTCTTTTTCTACACTCTCCCATCTCGAATCTATTTAGCCTTCTTAATCTCTTGAGTGTTGAGATATTGAGCTCCACCCGTGATACGCCAGGGTGACCGTTGTGTATTTATGTCACCGACTTGTCAGTTGTAGACGCGGTTGGTACACCGCCCATGAATAATAGCTACATGATAGCTATCCTTATCTACTCTAGTTTGTGGCTCAGTTAGTATGCCACCTTAGTTAGTTGAGTTTGGTTTGAGACCCATATAGAGGGTTCTTCTATTTCTTTGTATGAGAGTTCTTTTGGCTTACACAACTAAGAAGAGGAAAACTGTTTTCAGCCTCCACCCTTGTGTGTCTTCCCCCATTGTGCAAGCAAGAAAGCTTCAAGCGAGACTCCTTCCTTCTCTCCCACAATCTTGACATGGTATCAGAGCCTTGTTCGTGGTAAGGAGCTCAAGAAAGCAAGCCAAGCTCGCGGTGGTCTGGTAAGAGGAGCAGTGTTGCTTTCATTTCCTGTTTTGGGAGCAGATCTCTACAGGTAGCACAGCCGGAAATTGCATGAGTGCATTGTCTCAGGTTGAGACGCCCTTCGCGGTGAAGCAAGAGGGCAGTATATGCTGCGGGAATGGGCTTTAGCCCTCGGCGACCTTGTTTTTTTGATTTGAGGCCATTTCGGGGCCTGTTTTGCAGACGGAAGTTTTCTGCACGCACTCAAGAAAAGGCTCAGTTTTATGCTGTGCGACCACTGTTCTACAGGTCGGTGAAAAGTTACTGTAGAAATTGCATCGTATGCTTGTGCGCAGAGACATTGGGAGTTTCAGAATCATCCTTGGTTCCTGTTTATGCAAAATCGTCACTAGGAAGTGACTGTGTGGTCAAATACCACTTTCGCCAGTTTTGCAGATTTGCCCTTGTGAGGGTGAAGCTGTGTTTTTTGCAGTGACAGAATTTCTTGCAGTATTTTGTAATGGCGTCTGATTCTCTTTCACAGATTGTCACTGAAAAGCTTGACAAGAACAACTTCCAGGCATGGAAGTTTAGAATGACGAATTTCCTTATGGGAAAAGGATATTGGGAATTTGTTGCAGGAAATGAAGAAGAACCAGTTCTTCCTGATGTTCCCAATCAACAACAAATGCAGGCATTTAAAACATGGCATGAGAGAGCCAGGAAAGTTATGTATTGGCTGTCTATCAGCATTTCAGACTCTATGATTGTGCATATTCAGGATGCAAGTACGCCAAAGGAGGCATGGGATACGTTGTCAAAAATGTATAGCACAAATACGCAAGCCAGGAAAATGCAGCTCAAGCAAGAGTTGCACAATGTGCAAAGAGAAAATATGAGCATCAACGACTACCACATGAAGGTGAAGAAGATTGCAGATGCACTTGCTTCCATTGGGTCGCCAGTGGAAGATGATGATTTAGTTTCCGTGACCTTGAATGGTCTAGGAAAGGATTATGCACAGTTTCGGACATCCATTTCAGTTCGTGAAAGATTTCCTGATTTTGAGGAGTTGATTGCTCTTCTAATTTCTGAGGAACAGAGAAATGGTGGTGCATCTTCTTCAGGAGGAACTTCAAAAGAAGCTGTCTTCTACTCAAATGCTGGAAGAGGTAGAGGCAGAGGTAGAGGAGGCCGATTTGGAGGCCGTGGCAGAAATCAGAATATGCAGCAAACTCAAGAAAACCAGTCCTATGGAGGAGGACGTGGTAACTCTAGAGGCAGGGGGAGCCAAAGAGGTCGTGGTGGATGGCAAAGAGGCCAAAATGCAAACAGTAATGTTGAATGCTACTACTGTGGTAAAATGGGTCATATGGCTAAAGACTGCTATAAAAAGCAGAATGACATCATGAATGGAAAACTGCAACAAGGGAATTATGCATCTTCTAGTAGACAGGGTGATGACAGAAATGAGCATTTGTTCATGGTGCAGCACATGAACAATTCTATGACAAGTGCAGAAGAAAGCAATGATGTATGGTATGTTGACTCAGGTGCATCAAACCACATGACAGGTCATGCAGAATGGATGGAGGATGCAAGGAAAATGAAAAAACCAGGATTTGTGGAGACTGGTGATGATACTGCACATCCTATTGTGCAGATTGGAAAAATTCCCTTGTCTATGCAGGATGGGAAAAAGAAATACCTGTCCGATGTATTTCATGTCCCGAATATCACCAAGAATCTGGTTTTTGTTGGTCAAATGGTTGAACAGGGCTTGCAGGTCAGATTTAATCCTCATGGATGCTTTGTTGAGGATATGAAAAATAAAGGTCGCTTGATAGCAAAAGGAAAGAAGAAGGGCAGAATGTTTACGTTGGATGCAGACATGTCTGAATTGAGTGCAGCAATGTTTGCACATGGGACCGGTGTAGTTGCAGATATTGATATCTGGCATAAACGCATTGGTCATGTTAATGTACAGCGACTTAAATCAATGCAGGCCCAAAATATTGTTGCAGGTTTGCCGAAATTCAAGGTTGCAGAAATGCATAAGGTATGTGAAGCCTGTCAGTTTGGAAAACAGGCAAGGAAACCATTTCCTAGACATGTTCAAGAGAGTGAGAAGCCATTGGAATTAATCCACTCTGATGTGTGGACTACTAAAGCTGCATCTCTTGGAGGCTGTCATTATTTTGTCACTTTTATTGATGACTATAGCAGGAAAGTTTGGATGTATTTTATGAAAAAGAAAAGTGAAGTTTTTGGGCATTTCAAAACTCTTAAAGCTATGGCTGAAAAAGAAACAGGTCTGCAAATAAAATGCCTAAGGTCAGATGGAGGGGGAGAGTACCTCTCAAATGAGTTTGCAAAGTTCTTGCAGGAGCATGGCATAAAGCAGCAATATTCATGCAGTTATACCCCACAACAAAATGGAATTGCAGAAAGGAAAAACAGGCATATTGGAGAGGTATCTCGTGCCATGCTCAATGAAAAAGACTTGCCAGATTTTTATTGGGCTGAAGCAGTTGCTACAGCAGTCTACATAATGAACAGGACTCCCACTACAGCAATACATGGAATGACTCCAGAGGAGAGGTATACTGGTAGGAAACCAGATATTTCTCATTTGAAAATTTTTGGTTGCATTGCCTATGTACATGTGCCAGATGAGCTGAGATCCAAGTTGGATCCAAAAGCTGAGAAGTGCATCTTTATTGGTTACTCTCTGCAGCAAAAAGGGTATAGATGCTATAACCCTTCTACTCGTAAGTTTACAGTGAGCAGAGATGTTGTTTTTGATGAGATGAGTAGCTGGTATAAACCAGTAAATGTGATTGATGATGAAGATGCACAAAATGGTAATGCTACACAGAATTCACAGCAGCAGTCACAAAATATTAGTGGACCTGGAGCGTCCTCTAGCAGTGGTTCACATTCTTCGCCATGGACAGGCAGATTGAGATCAAGAGAATCTTCTCAAAGCAATGCAGATAGTGGTATGCAGGTATCACGAAAAGGAAAAGAGAAGGTTGATCAGCCCATGTTTGATGTGAATGCAAGTCACTCTTATGTGGATGGTGAATCCAGTGGCTCAGAACAGAGCATTGATGATGAGTTGGGTATTCCTTCTATTGTTACACCTGGAGTAAGGAAGACCAGGGATGTTTTGAGAGCACCTGGGAGTGAACCTACTTTGCGCAGGTCTACAAGAGCTAGGTATCCTGTGGATAGGCTGAAATATGATGGATTTACAGCCATTCACTATGCATATATGGTCAAAGTGATACAGGAACCAGAACCCACATCTTTTGAGCAAGCCATGGGAAAAGAAAAATGGGAGAAAGCCATGGATGAAGAAATGGATGCCTTGGAAGCAAATGCTACATGGGAGTTAGTACCTTTGCCTAAAGGTAAGAATGCAATTGGCTGTAAGTGGGTTTATAAGGTGAAGCACAATGCTGATGGTTCTGTGAACAGATACAAGGCAAGATTAGTAGTCAAGGGGTATGCACAAACATATGGCATTGACTATGAAGAAACATTTAGTCCGGTTGCAAGGATGGCAACCGTAAGAGCAGTCATTGCTATGGCTGCATCAAAGGGATGGTCTTTACATCAGATGGATGTAAAGAATGCCTTCTTGCATGGTGATTTGCAAGAAGAGGTCTATATGGAGCAGCCACCAGGTTATGTGCATGCTGTTCATCCTGAGTTTGTTTGCAGGTTGAAGAAAGCCTTGTATGGCTTGAAGCAAGCACCTAGAGCATGGTCTGACAAGATAGGACAGTATCTTGTCACTATTGGCTTTCAGATTTCCAAGGCAGATTTCTCACTTTATGTGAGAAAAACAGAGAAAGGTATTATGCTGCTTGTCATTTATGTTGATGATTTGATTATGACAGGTGACAGTGATGAAGATATCCTTCATGTGAAAATGCTATTGAAGCAGAAGTTTGAGATGAAGGATTTGGGAGAGCTGCGTTATTTCTTGGGCATTGAGGTGATTAGATCACCAAGTGGGATACAGCTCTTGCAGAGGCAGTATGGATTGGACATGCTGTCCAAATATGGGATGACAGGCTGTAAGCCTATTTCAGTTCCTTTGGAGCAAAATGTGAAGCTGAGCACAGATGCAGGTGAGCTTCTAGAAGACCCTACTATGTACAGACGCATAGTAGGAAGTTTGATTTATATGACTATTACCAGGCCAGATTTGAGCTATGCTGTTGGATTGGTAAGTCAGTTTATGCAGGCTCCAAGGAAACCACATTTGGATGCGGCTAGACGCATACTTAGGTATGTGAAGTCCACATTGCAGTATGGACTATTTTATGAGACTGGGGTTCAGATACAGTTGCATGGATACACTGATGCTGATTGGGCTGGTAGTATTTCTGATAGACGATCTACCAGTGGATATGTATTCTCTTTTGGGAGTGCTGCAGTCACTTGGAGCAGCAAGAAACAGCCTACAGTTGCCTTGTCGAGCACAGAGGCTGAGTACAGGGGTGCAGCAATGGCTGCATGTGAGGTAGCTTGGTTGCATAAGCTACTTTATGATATGCATCAGTCTACAGATGGGCCAGTTGTCATTTATTGTGACAACATGAGTAGTATACACTTGGCAAATAACCCAGTCTATCATGCTAGAACAAAGCACATTGAGGTGCATTATCACTATGTGCGAGAGAGGGTTTTACTAGGTCTTATTGATCTAGTTTATGTCAGCACAGAGGATCAGGTAGCTGACATATTCACGAAGGCATTGGGCGCAGAGAAGCTGCGCAAGTTCAGAGACCTGCTTGGTGTGCAGGAATTGGGATTGAGCTCGAGGGGGAGTGTTGAGATATCGAGCTCCACCCGTGATACGCCAGGGTGACCGTTGTGTATTTATGTCACCGACTTGTCAGTTGCAGACGCGGTTGGTACACCGCCCATGAATAATAGCTACATGATAGCTATCCTTATCTACTCTAGTTTGTGGCTCAGTTAGTATGCCACCTTAGTTAGTTGAGTTTGGTTTGAGACCCATATAGAGGGTTCTTCTATTTCTTTGTATGAGAGTTCTTTTGGCTTACACAACTAAGAAGAGGAAAACTGTTTTTAGCCTCCACCCTTGTGTGTCTTCCCCCATTGTGCAAGCAAGAAAGCTTCAAGCGAGACTCCTTCCTTCTCTCCCACAATCTTGACATTGAGTCTACTTGCGGACAATGACTCCCAAGTGAAGAATGTCACGTGCGGATGGCAATTCCATAACGAACAACAAAGCTTCAGAAGAAGGCATCACCGTCAATCCGATTGTAGTACCGATCGTAAGTAATGTGCCTCCCCATGCCTCATATTTATAGTGAATTAGAGAAGAGGGCTTGTGGCTGAGAAGTGGAGCTCTTTGTGGAGGGGATCTTGGAAAGATCAGTGATCTAATGCTCAAATCGTAAATCAGATGGTTCCATTGGCTTTGAAAGGGGGGTAAAACCCCAAGACACTTGATTAGAAAGCTCTTAGTTTACTCCTTTCTCTATTCGAAGTGTTGTTTTCTGTCTGTAGACTGTGATCGCAACATGCGTGATCTCGCAAGTCCCTCTCTTTATTTTTTATTTTGATAAAATCTCCAAAACTAACTAAAACATCACTTGTCTTTTCTTTTAAATGACATCTAGTTCTAGAAATATCCATATCTTTTTAAGATAATATCTAAAAGATACTAGTTTTGCCCAAAATCTAATATTTTTGGACCATCCAAACTATACATATTAATACTAGTGATTAATATAGCTCATAAGTCTCGTTCACATTGTAACTTATGTGAAGGGTGGCTACAGTCCTTGTCAATCCGAGAAAAATATTGGATTTAAGACTTGATTTTTCTAAATAGCATATTTTTAATTAAATAAAAAATATTAGTTATTAATGTTAGTTAGTTTTTATCTTAGTTAGTCTTTAATTAATAATCTTACTAACTTATTAATTGACTAACTAACTTTCGAACTAACCAACTAACTTTTAATTGCATGGAAATATTACATCATCCTCCCCTTAGAGAAATCGAGATGTCCTCATCTCAAGAGAAACCATGGGTATCATTTTGGAACCTATGGGTTATGGGCCCACCATGCTTTCGCTGCCTACTCTAATCACTCACAGGCATGTGGCCTTTTGAAACAACAACCTATTGTATTTGATATATCCGAGTCTTGATTACAAGAGAAAATTTATTGTAGTTACATCTCATGGATATCTTCTAAGTTTTGCCTAATAACCTGGTATATTTTGGATCACTAGAGCTTGTACAACTTCATTTCTTGTAAGCTCAAGTTCTCTTCGAGTTCTATTGAGACAATTGATATAGTTTTGTTCGATGTTGTGGCACTCGGAGCATTAGTGTTTAGGGTGCTTTGGACATTCCCTTTTGAAATGACCTAACTCCTTGCAATAGAAACATCATGGAGCTTTACCACTTGCGGTCACAAGGTTCTTGGTTGTCCTTGAAAGGAGTTTCTTCTTTAGATCAAATTGTCATAGGATCCTTTTAGCAGATCGAAGTGGTCTTGTACCTCGGATACTATGTTCCCAGATTGTCCTCTTCTTAGTTTGGGACTGAGCTCCATGGACAATCGGCTTTGTTTGTAATACTAAAGAATATTTCCAAGCTTCGACATTCTGGTAAGACCCAATCTATATTAGTTGAGAAGGAATGACTAAATAAAAATTCATTGCAATTTATAATTTTCATTACTTGCTAGTGTATCTATAATCATTTACAAGTTCTAGGCTCAAAGTAGATGTAACCCATATTACTCAAGTTAACTGTAGAGTTACAAGAGTAAAGTTTATTCCAATACAAGTTGTATTTCATGTCGACAAAATTTCTAGGATTTCTAGTCATCTTGAAGAGGTGTTGTCAGTTCTAGGTCTTCTTCTTCATCTGATTCCTCTATATATCCATAGACTGCACCTATGTAGCTTCGTTTTCTTGGAGGCTCAATGTCTTCTGGACTTAGATCAGGGCAGTCTGCTTGGATGTGTCCTAGTTCATTACAGTGAAAACATCAACAGTAGAGACATCTCTTATGGATGTGCACTGTCTCTCCACATGTATGGAATCTCTTACCCAAATCTCAGGAGTCATCTTTGCTATAATTGCCCGATTTAAGTTCTTGGACGATTGGATTCACTCAGAGTAATGCATCTTGCAAGTCCGTTGGACGCATTGCTTCAAGTTGGTGGTTCAAAGGAGTGTTTAGGCCATGGCAAAACTTGGATACTTGTTATGCAATATCCATAGGTGGTGCATATTTTAGTAGGGTTACAAACTTTGAGTGTAGTAGGCTTCTAAGGTTAATTCCAACTGCTTGAGCTTGAAGAATTCATTCATCTTCAAAGTCTGGTAGGTTGATGGAAGGTATCGTCTGCGTACAGCATCTTTCAATTGAGCCCAAGTGACAATGGATTCAAAAATACCTTGACCCTTGCACCATTGATTCCACACTAACTGAGCCTAGCCAACTAGCTTAAGTTTGGCTATCATTGCTTGATTGGTAGAAGCAGTTCCCGAAGTAGCAAAATAATCATCCATCGACTCAATCCATATCTTCACCTCAGCTGTGACGTTTATTCCTTCTCCATCAAACTTGGGTGCCTTAATTTGCTTGAGAAGAAATTTCTTATCTTACATATCAGCATTTGTGGTTGCAAGAGGTGCCTAACAATCAAGACATACCACTTAGATTATTTTGTTTGGGATATGTCTATGAACTATACATTAATCAATCACACATCATTACAAAGTTTGACTCTGATACCAACTGCAAGGTGCCCGCCCATCGACTGTCTAGGCACGCTTTTAGTGGTCTATTGAGAAACGAATCTAAGTGTCACTGCCTGGCACTCCCATGGAATGTTCCAAGTTTTGTCACCTAGGGTTTCCCAAATTCACCTCGCAATAGAATGTTCACGGTCAAACCCACTAGGATCGACCTAAAATTTTGGCTCCTAGTGCCCAAGGTCTCCTAACAGCATTCTAGCATCACATCCTAGACATCCTACTTTACGCAGAGATACCCAAGCCGAAGCAGACCCATGCTGCACTTGGTTCAAAGAGAATGGGAAATGAGAGGGATGCACTTCTCAACCTCTTTGCCCGTAGGGCATAGTCCCGTCCCCTAAAACGGCATGAATCGGGGTTCAATATCCTAACAAATCCTAAGGTCGAAGATGGTAAAATCTTGTGAGAAGCCTCCCAGTTCTCTGGGACCACCCTGCCATAGGACAGACCCGTCGGGGGTTCCGCCCACCCACTTTCCTTAATAGCTTTAGTTTTCTAATTAGATCCTACCACATTTATGTGTGACACTTAAAGTCAGCTTCATTAATTAAGCCTTTTATGGAACACGGTTTGTTCACATAACTTACAACACAAACACGAAAAGAGAGCAAAGAAATCTATTGGCAAACAAGTTCAAACAAGTTCCTTAACTTATCTTCAAGTTAATCTTTGTCTCCCGCCCATACAAGAGAAATTATGTATCCCTTGTGTCCAACAGAAGTATCTCTTCTACCTTGCAGAAGTAACTGGTCCAAATCACATGGTACCACAAATTCAATCCTTTATCTAGAATAGGATCTCCCAACATGCCCAGACATTGGGGGCCACGGAGGTCTTCAACTCCATTCTTGACCTAGCAAGGGGTGTCTAGAGCTACATCTAACCTGCAAGCTATCTAGGAGCAAAAAATCATTCTCGTGGTTGGCCTTTTCACCACTCGACCTTCGGCCTATGAATGGAGCAATGAGCTCTTTGGGTTAATAATTCGCTGTGCGATCATAGAGGTGATCCACCCATGCAACATATCCTTCCTTAATTAAATCCTTTAGGAATCCATCACAACAAGGCATCCAGCCCTAATATCATTTTCTAGGAAAACATTCCTTATCCCCATGGCAACTTGTCATCACAAACCTGTGCCATGAATTTAGCATAAATCACAAGCACTTGGAACAATCATCCAAACATCAAACTAACAACTAATTGAATGTAAAAGCATTTAGGATGTTGTTCGATCAACCAACAAAAAACCCATTGTATTCTTCCCAAGCAATGCAAGAATAGTTGCGATAATATTCCATCGCATATATGCTCTTCCCCCCTGGGATCAAAGAGCGATTCTATGTAAAATTTACTTAACTCTTGTATGCACAATTTTTAATGTCATGATTATGCCCTCTATAACCCCTAACCAATTCTTCCTTGTAATTGCTCTATGAACGAATACACCATATGCAAGTAGGTGCAATTAACTTTCCTTAATACATGCACTTTGCAAGCTCGATCTTTTGAATACGTGAGATGGAATGACCTATACTTGTGCATCATAGTATGGGGCCTAATGTATCTCATATGAGAATCAAAACAAGCATCTATCAATTTGGAAATACATTACTTATGATCCATACTGCAATTGGATTGACGATGATGTCTTCGTCTGAAGCTTCGTTATTGGTTATGGGATTGCTATACGCATGTGACATTCTTCACTTTGGGAGCCATTGTCCATGTAACGTGCCTGCTCCTCAAATCACGGGACACGTCTTAGCAGTCCATCAAGACATATATCTAGAAGATGCTTCCTGGCACTCCCAAGGAATGACACGGGGTTTGCCAACTAGGGTCTCTTGAGTCTGCCCCGCAACGGAACTTATCCAGCAATTCCCACTAGGATCGACTTGAAATCCGGGTTCCTTGTAATCAGGTCTTCCTAACAGCCTTCTAGCGTTGGTCTACAACTACTCCACTTTGCGTAGACACAACTGGGCCAAAGCAGACTCATACCGCACTTGGTTCAAAGAGAATGGGAAACGAGGGATGTATCGCTTGACCTCTTTGCCCGTAGGGCATAGTCCCATTCCAGTCCCCTAAAACGGTATGAATCAGGGTTCTAACCAACATTGTCTAAGGTCATCGTTCGATTTTTCTTAATATTACTCGTTAACATTTCCTTTGAGGAAAGCTCTCGGCAGCTAATCGAGACCACCCTACCATAGGATGGACCCGATGGTCACATCCACCACGCTTCCCTCGGGGGTTGTTTTAGTTATCTAATTACCTACCACATTATATTTGATACATAAAAGTAGCTTCCTTAATTAACCCATTAACCATAGGTTCCTTTACGTAATTTAGGGCACAGATAAGAAGACAAGATAACGAGATCAAACACTTCCTTAACTTATCTTCAGATTAATGTTTGTCTTTCGCCCATACAGGAGAATTAAGTGTTCCTTTCTACCTCCGTAGAAAAATCCTTCCGTCTCCCGGTAATAAAAACCCGAAGGTTTATCCTACCAAGATTCTGCCTTGTAACTAGAATCAAGGCCTCGAGATCCCATCTCAAGTCACGTAGAACACTTGTGTAGGGTCCGGAGGCATTGGGATTTATGACTAGAGCCCCCTTGGCACCCAAGCGTCCTCCTATGCCAAGTAGTTTCCATGGAGAGACCTATTGCGACGGGTTCGATCCACATTCCCGGCGTGGATTCATAACCCTTTGGTTAGGGTTTGGTAGTTTGTGGGGGATAGCTAGCGCCATCCTTCCTTAATTATCCCTTTAGGAAATCATCCACAGCTAAAGCAACCAGCCCAATAACATTTACTAGGGAAAACATCCCTTTTGTTCCCATGGCAATTTATCCTTACAGTTCTTGCCATGAAAATATAATCACTTGGATATTCATCCAAAACCACATTAATAAACAATTGAATGCACAACCTCTTGCTTCAAGGCATTGCAATCTCATTGCATGCACAATCAGAATTTAACTTGGATGTATCAAAACACTTGCACAAGGAATTTACAACCTTTTCTAAGGTAGAAATCCTTCTAGATCCTTTACTCATCTCTTTCTAACCAAGTAAAGTTAACGCACTTGGCAACGCAAGACTTTTCACCTAGGCCTTCAGGATACAATCTGGATGCATGCGTCCCTTCTATCTCTCTTTGTGTGGTACTATGCAAAAATCTCCAATCAAACTTACCCATCATGCCATGGTGCATTTAATATATTAGTATACCCTAAATGATCTTTAACTCTCTTCATTCTTGGCAATGAATACTTATTCTTAATGCACCAGATCTCATGTTGCTTGCGTATATGAAAGTCTAGGTTTCTATCCATCGGTACAATTGCATCCTATGAATGGAAACTAACATTTCGTGTGTTTAATTTTTATGCAGATGCAAATTGTGATTTTTATTGGTTAATTTAAGCATTGCTATACGCGAAGGTCTATCATTTTATGTAAAAATTTATGAAAACCTTATCATTTTATGTGCGTCAATCCATGCAGAATCCATTTTATTTGTCCACTTGACTCCCCATGCAATCATCCCATATTTGCAATATTTTGTGCAACAATATTTCATGTACTAGGCTAGTCAATATTTCATGCAACTCATGTACTTGACTTTTCATAATCATGCACTTTAAGTATGGAAGAAAAACCATGAACAATAAGCAATAAGAATAGCAGGAGGGTTAGAGGACACCATTTTTGAGGGGGTGGTCAATGTCGTCTTACTAGGTATCACGAGCCATCCATGGACTTTCGGTCTCATGCATCCGCGTAACCCTGAGTGTCCTTGATTTCTTGATGGCCGTGAACGAGTCTTCGTGTTTGGCCTTCTGATTTCTCTTCAATTTCTCTTCTTTCTCACCTTCTTCTTATTCTTCTCCTCTCTCTCTCCTCTTCTTCTCCTCCTCCTCCTTCTTCTTCTTCTCCTCCTCCTCTCTCTCCCTCTTCTTCTCCTTCTTCTTCTCCTCTCTCTCCCTCTTCTTCTCCTTCTCCTTCCCCTTCCCTCTCTCCCTCTTCTTCTCCTTCTTCCTCTCCTTCTCTCTCTCTCCCTCTTCTTCTCCTTCTTCTTCTTCCTCTCCTTCTCTCTCTCCCTCTTCTTCTCCTTCTTCTCCTTCCCTCTCTCCCTCTTCTTCTCCTTCTTCTTCCCCTTCTCTCTCTCCCTCTTCTTCTCCTTCCCTCTCTCCCTCTTCTTCTCCTTCTTCCTCTCCTTCTCTCTCTCCCTCTTCTTCTCCTTCTTCTTCTCCTCTCTCTCCTTCTTCTCCTTCTCCTCTCTCTCCCTCTTCCTCTTGTTCTTCTCCTCCTTCTTCTCTCTCTCACACTCTCTCTCTTTGATCACCATGGGGGGGGGGGGTGTGCTGACATCACGGCCAGGGGGGTTCTTAGCCCGATGAGGAGGGGGGAGTTTCTCAGATGGAAGCCCGGGGAGGGGGGGCACAGCTGCCACAACGGAGGGGGGGTCCAAATGATGATCGCAGGGGGGAGGATTAGCCTGCGGACGAGCTGGAGGGGGGACGCTCCTGCTACAGTCGTAGCTGGGGGCTTTATAGAGGGAAGAGGTGGTATGGGGGGGAAGAGAGGGCCGTCTAACGGCCCCACCCCCCACCTCGGGGGCTGCATGCCCCCCTTATTTCTACTCTCTCTTTCTCTCTCTCTCTCTCCCTGCCATGCACACAGCAGGGGGAGAGAAAAAAATTTGTCTTAAATTTTAAAAAAACTTTAAGGGGGGGTTCTTATGGGGGGAAGTTGTGGGGGGGAAACACCGGGGATGTTACAGTCCACAAGTAGACTCAAGAGATTAAGAAGGCCGAATAGATTCGAGATGGGAGAGTGTAGGAGAAGACGGTTAAGTTGAGGATCAAGATAGAGGGAATTGTGCAGCCTATCGGGGTAACTCTTCTCTCTCTCTCTCTCTCTCTCTCTCTCTCTCTCTCTCTCTCTCTCTCTCTCAATCTCTTGGAGGGGTATCCTTCTCTCTACCTATATCTCGTAGCCTCTTGGGGTCTCCTTATGCCCTCTTGTGCCTCCCCATGCCTCATATTTATAGTGAATTAGAGAAGAGAACTTGTGTGGCTGAGAAGTGGAGCTCTTTGTGGAGGGGGATCTTGGAAAGATCAGTGATCTGATGCTCATGTCGTAAATCTGATGGTTCCATTGGCTCCAAAAGGGGGGTAAAACTCTAAGACACTTGATTAGAAAGCTCTTAGTTCACTCCTTCTTTTCTCTATTTGAAGTGTTGTTTTCTATCTGTAGACTGCTTCGTGGCACACGCAATTTCACAAGTCCCCCTCTTTATTTTTTCTTTTGATAAAATCTCCAAAACTAACTAAAACATCAATTGCCTTTTCTTTTAAAGGACATCCAGTTCTAGAAATATCCATATCTTTTTAAGATAATATGTTAAATATCTAAAATATACTAGTTTTGCCCAAAATCGAATAGTTTTGGACCATCCAAACTATACATATTAATATTGGTGACTAATATAGCTCATAAGTCTCGTTCACATTGTAACTTACGTGAAGGGTGGCTACAATCCTTGTCAATCCGAGAAAAATATCATATTTACGACTCAATTTTTCTAAATAATTTTTTAATTAAATAAAAATTATTAGTTATTAATGCTAGTTAGTTTTTACCTTAGTTAGTCTTTAGGTAGTAATCTTACTAACTTGTTAATTGACTAACTAACTTTCGAACTAACCAACTAACTTTTAATTACATGGAAATATTACATACTCTCTCAAACTCGTCGAGCAAGGTTATAGCAATGCGATAATACATAGAGAGAATAGAATTTTGAACTGTGTATGTCCCATTTAGTTGGTTCAATACCAAAATTGGAAATCCCCTTTTTACTAACAACTGAAGGATGCCACCATTCTTAGCAATATTTAACCCCATGATTAAGGCTTTGTATTCTACCATGTTATTGGTAAATCGAACCCCGAGGTAAACTGCTAATTTCATTACGACTCTACATTGGGGGTCTTTAATAACTATCCCTATACTCCCTTTCTTGTTGGGACCCCTGGACACTCCATCAAAGTACATTGTGTATGTCCACAATGGGTTCACATAGCCAGTCATCGTCAAATCTACTCATAATTATGATAGTTAAAATCTAGCATGTTCAGAGGATGTACTGAAGGCTCCATCCCTCCCTCTTCATTGAATGTAATAGGGATGCTTGTCAAGATTTGTAAGCAGTGATGACAAAAGATTTTGATTTCCCAAACTAATGATCTATCCTCTTGCTTAGTCACTTTATATCCTTTACTTCACCAGATAAGCTTCCCCTAATGATATCTTTGCTCCAACTATGGGTGTTCCAAATAAGGAATCAACTACCCCATCAACCTCTTCCATCTCTTGCAGGTTCTTGATTAGCCTAGTATTGGCATGCAAGGCATTGATTTCGTTAGTGCATTTAGAGATAATAAGGTTTAATCATATTAAGATTAACCTTATTTTTAAATTCCACTCCTCCCTCAATATCAATCTCAGTAATGCCATGGATTTATTCTTCCCTATTCTTACAATCTTGTAGGGACCGTCCCATTTGGGCTCAAGTTTTCCTGGAAATTGTTCTCTCAGTGCATCATAATAAAGAACTAAGTGCCCCTTCTTAAAGGTATATTTCTTTGCTTTTAGATCATGCAATTGCTTCATCTAATGCTTAGCCACTTCTTAGTGCAACAAACTCTGCAATTTGAGATCATCCAAGTGGGCCAGAGTCGTAAAACACTCGAATAGGGCATCCTTGTTGCCCAAAGAATGATTGATTGAGAATCTTATGGTCGGCAACTCAATCTCTGAGGGCAAGTCACACTCCTCCCCATAAACTAATTTGAATGGGGTGTGTCCAATGGCTTGTTTAAACATTGTGTTGTATGCCCACGTTGCCACATATAATTTTTAATCCCAGTTACGCTTCTTCTCAGACATTATCTTAGATAGGATACCCACAAGCTGCTTGTTAGTACTTTCAACTTGCCCATTTGCGTGCGGGTTATAAGGACTCATCTTGTTATGCTTAATTTGCCATGCTTTAGTCAAGCTTTTAATCACCTTGTTTAGGAAATGGGTTCCACGGTTTAATACTAATTCTCTTGGTGAACCAAATCAACATATAATCTGCTCCAATGGGAAACTAGCAATCTCTTTTGCATCATCCTTCCTTGTCCCTTGTGCTTCTGAGACCACTTTGTAAAGTAGTCAGTGCCATGATAATATATCACTTTTTTGTAGTGGACAACGAAGTAATAGAACTCACAAAATCGATGCCCCACTTTTCAAATGGAAGTATAGCCATAATCGGGTTAAGTGGTTGCTTCTTATTCTCCCTAATATCATGCCGTTGACAAATATTGCATCTCTTAACATACTCAAATGAATCTTGGAAGATGGATGGCCACCAATATCTAGCTCTTAAGTCCTTCTGTGCCTTCAACCATCCAGCAAAGTGCCCCCCACAAGCAGAGTCATGGCACTCCTCCAAGATGAATGGAACCTTGTTAGGCATCACACATTGGCAATAGATATCATCAACACCCTACCGATATAGTGTTCCTACAATTAACGCAAATTTTAAAGCCTGTTGTTTAATTTTTCTCTTCTCAAATTTTGATAGAGTAGATCTAGTCTCTCCTATAGATAGATAGTGCATTGTAGCAGCATACTAAGAGGGAATAGAAGCTATATCAATCTTAAATAGTGTTTCCATGTCGTTTCCTTCAACCAAGTCCTCTTTTGGCTCTCCAAATCCACAATACATTCTACAATGCCGTGTAGCTTCGGTGGCTTGCTCTTAATCTAATAATCGAACTCCTACAAAGTGATTAACCACTTTGCCAAATGATCAGGCGTCTATAACTTGTTCAGCAATACTCTAAGTCCTTCTGCCTTCATATAAAAAACCACATTCTCATAAAGAATGTAGTGCCTAAACTTTTTGGTTGTAAATACCATCGCAAGGCACAACTTATCCATATAGGTGTAGTTAATTTCCAATATGCCCAACTTTCGACTAGCAAAGGCTATCGAATGGTATAAATTTTCCTCCCAAATTTGGGCCAAACAACAACTAATACTATGCATTGTTGATTACTGTTGCTGAAAATATATAAAACATTTCACCTCTTTTAGGTACTTTTAAAACATGTGCTTTGGCCAACTCCTGCTTCACATCATCAAAAGATACTTTGCAAGCATCACTCCATGCAAACAAAAAATTAAAGGACAATAGGTTTGTTAGTGGCAATGTTCTTTCTGCCATGGCATTTATAAACCTCTGATAATACCCTATTGATGACAGAAAGCTATGTACTTCTTTCGGGGAGTATGTGGCAGATTCATAGAAACTATGACCTTTATCTTTTCAGGGTTACTTACGATTCCTATTGAACTAACCACATGGCCCAACAACAGCCCATAAGGCACCCCAAAGATGCACTTCCGTGGGTTAAGAGCTATGCAAAATTTTTTGCAACTCTCAAAACACTTTTGCAAAATAATCAACTGCCTTTCTCTTATGGTGGATGCCCCCAGGTCATTGATAAGTACCTTCAACTCCTCTGGGGAGATGTCACCAAAGGTCTTATTGGCTGTCCATTGCCATGAACCAAGTGCATTACATAAACCATGACATCACATGGTACGCAAAGGTACTGAAGATAGTAATAAACATTGTTTTAAGCTTGTATTCTTCTGCAATTGCTATCTGGTCATAACCCGCAAAACAATCCATGAATGAATATATTTCCCTACCGGCTAATTGATCCAAAATTTGGTCAATAAAGGGCAACAGGTAGTCCTTAACAATCTACTTATTCAACTCTCTAAAGTCTATGCAAAGTTGAATTTGATTATTTTTCTTCTTCCTATTAATCACAACTAGTGAATGCCATTCAGTATGCTGAAGAGGGAAGATCAAACCTGCTTTTCACAACTTCTTTAGCTCCTTGAACAGCCCATCCCTTAGTTCAAAAGGCATGCGCCTTTCTTTCTGATGTACGGGATGACTTCCTTCCTTTAGAGGAATGGTATGCACATCTAGGCTAGGAGGAATGCCTCTAAGTTTGTCATAACTCCAAGCGAATATGTCGCGAAACTCTTGAATTAAGGACATATAGTCCTCCCTTTCTTCTAAATTGAACATGTAACCTAATTTAATTGGCCGCGAATCCTTTGGCATACCAAGGTCCAACTCAATTACATCCACCTCTCTTACCCTATCCTGCGGCTTTATCGACTCATTCAAAGTTATATGATAAAGTTCATCTATTGTAATATTTTCCCTTTTTTCCTGCTCCAAATGTATTTTGCACCCCCCTTTAATTTTTAACAATTTTTTTTAAAAAAAGAATAAATGCCCCCATGCCGCCAACAAACGGAGGGGGGGTTCCCACGTGATGATGAGCGGGCATGGGGGAGCTCCAGGTGGCAGACACAGGGGGGACTGCTATGTGACGATGTACGTGGGGGTGGGGGAGCTCCAGCTAGTGGACGGAGTGGGTGAGCTATTGTGGACAATGGCACATCACTAGTCTCTCTCTCCCCATAAACCACAATTGAGTGGCGGTAGCCCAACCACCTTGCCGCCTAGAAAGAGATAGGGGGGGCTCCATACCATGCTATCCCCCCCCCAATACACTATAAAAGGCCCTACGCATAGAGAAGGAGGGGATTTGGGGATCGTGACTCTTCCATGCTATCTGACTAGAGAGAGAGGGGAGAGAGTAAGAGAAAAGAGAGAGAGAGAGAGAGAGAGAGAAGGAGAGAGTAAGAGAAAAGAGAGAGAGAGAGAGAGAGAGAGAGAGAGAGAGAAAGAGAGAGAGAGAAGGAGACAGTAAGAGAAAAGAGAGAGAGAGGGAGAGAGGAAAAGAGAGAGTAAGAGAAAAGATAGAGAGAGAGGGAGAGGGAGAGAGAGAGAGGGAAATTTTCCCCCTTTGAAGGCTTCCAAGCTTACCCTTCCTTTTTCCCCCCCTCTAAGAGGAATCCCACTATCCATTTCCTTCTGCAAGGAACCAACTCTCCTATAGCCTGGGTGTGCAGCTGCAAAGAAAAAACCAAAATTATACGATGCCTTCAAAGCAAAGCAAGGTCCAATCGAGCGTGAATCCCGCTTCAACCGATGGAGCTGCGAGTCAAGGAACTGCATTACTTGGTAACCAGGTGCACCCCATAAATCCTACTTTGATGGAAACTCTTAAAAATGTAGATCGACTTCATTAAGAAGGGAGAAATATTAAGGTAAAAATCTATGTTAACTAACTACCAATTAGGTTGCATAATTCAATCATGATGGAAATTGTATTTTATTGCACTCTAGCATGTTTAGAACAAACAACTTGCACAAATGATTTTGCATTTGTGCACACTAAAATCAAGGACTTTATTGTTTGTGCTTGTAGTGCATTAGATTTATGCTCTAGCATTGGCATGTTTGAGGGGTAAAAGAAACTGAAAAATGGGTTATCGAGATGATTAAGCATATTCATCATTAAGCTAAAATAGTACTTTTGCATCGCGGAATTTGTGAAATTGGAAAGGTAGGAGTAAAGGCTTGAATCAAGTACATGAGGATCGTGAGTTTCTACAGTAAGAGTTAAATATATTTAAGTGATTGCAATACTAAGCCAGGTATTAGGCTCCTATAAACTATTAGAGGGAAGTAGCTCGCATTTGCATTAGGCTTGATAACTTCATGTCCCCCACTCAATAGGAAAATACAAGTCTCTATTTATGTTTTGCATAAGTGAGTCAAAATGAATTCAAAAGCCCCGCATTGCATCATCGTCTTAGGAAAGACATGCATCTAGATTGCGTGGTGTCATGGTCAATTTCAATTGTGCTACTAGGGATTCATCTTAAAGATAGTTGTAAGACATGCATATGAAATGCTAGAATTGCTCAGGGCCGTTCAATAAAATGAACCCTATATACGTAAGGATAGGGCTTAACTCGACAGATTTAGGGTTTTAAACTAAGTGAGCCAAACTACTAGGAGGACCTTGAGACAAGTAAAATACCCATTTGGTCTCTGTCCTACATCTAGCCTCGATAAAGCCAAAACAACCTTGATGATATCACCCTTAACCATGACACAACTTGATGCTAATACAATAAAATTTGGGTGTCATTTTTCCAACACAAGAACCGTGGACTAAGGGCTAGCAAGCTAGGATAGCTATGATCCAGATATAGATCCAATTGCATAATTGCTCGCTCCTATCACACAAGAGTGGGGTCAGAAAGAAGATATTCCCTATCCCTCAGAGGATATTGGAAATTGCCGCCAAGGTAAGAAGGACAAACGTTAAGCATCAAAGATAGGGACATCACCTTAGTAGATGCCCCGAGCACTCTCCTACACCATTGTTTGCACTTGTAAGTTTAGGAATACCTCTTGTAAAAGATTCTTATATAACCCGAAACTCATAAAAGAAATGGGAATAATGAATTAGGTTGAAATTTTGGAGGGCGCACCAAACCACCCCCAGCTGGCCGCCAACCCTAGTTAAGGGGGTTCTAAATAGTCGTGACAGGAACGTGGACCAAACCCACCACAAGAGGTCTCTCTGCGGGTTTCTTTGAACATGGGAGGACACTTGGATGCTAGTGGGGTTTTGGTTGTTAATTCCTTGCCTCCAGGTCCTACTGAAACAATTTTTGTGACTCGAGATGGATTCTTAAGGGCCTTTGTTACTAGTGCAAGGGCGGATTCTTGGAGGAAATAAAGTGCATCCTCATGGATTGCGGGTATTGTCCCTTTTTGAACAAGCCTTGTATCTCAGTTAAAATGCTAATACTAAGTTGACTTCTAAGGAACCTGTTTGAAATTGTATTTGTGTCAGTGCCATAAGATTACGTGAACGAACCATGTTCCCAAAAAGGCTTAATTAAGGAAGCTGCTTTTAAATGTCACCCATAAATGTGATAGGGCTAATTAGATAACCAAATTGCACCTATTGAGGGAAGCAGGTGGGTAGAACCCCGAACAGGTCTCTGTCCTATGGAAGGGTGTTCCCGGAAAACTGAGAGACTTCTTGCAAGTTTTGTGACCTTTAGGTAGTGTTAAGTTAGAACCTAATTCATACCATTTTAGGGGATTGGAATGGGACTATGCCCTACAAGCAGAGAGGTTGAGTGGCACATCCCTCTCGTTTCTCGTTCTCCTTGAACCAAGTGGGTTATGGATCTGCTTTGGAGTGGATAATTCCATGTAAAGCAGAATGTCTAGGCCCCGACACTAGAATGTTGTCAAGAGTCCATGATCATTAGAAACTCAAGTTCTAGGTTGATCCTAATGGGTTTGGATGCGAACGTTCTATTGCAAGGCAATAGACTTGGGAAACCCTAGGCGACAAACCTCATGGCATTCCATGGAAGTGCCAAGTGGCAGTGCTTAGATTCATTTCTCGATGGGCTGTCAAAGCATGCTTGGATAACCAATAGACAGGCACGTCACGGTTGGCATCAAAGCTGACCAAGGACTAAAAAATTTAGGATAAATAGAGAAGAGGGAAGTGAGGTTTTCATTTGGAAATGTTTTTCCTTTTACTCACTTGTGGATTGCTGCCGCTTCTAGACTTACGAGGCATGGAGTAGATTCCTCGTATTTCATATCATGTTCAAGACAGCTATGAACTCTTCAAGGTATCACAGATGGTTCAACATGATGGGGATCTTGGATCGGCTCTATAACCCCTCACCATTGTATGTGGAAAGGCATTAGACTTGGAGCATGGGATACTGTTATACATAGATGCCAACCGACTCGCCTATCTTCAAAATAATCTGAAGAGGTTAAAGTGGTTGGAAGACTTGAAGATTATCAAGTTATTCATCTTCCATGAGACTCATGTGAACTCAACCCTACACATTAGACGTCGGCAACAAGTAGATCAAAATCGCTACATCTATGAAGAGGTGGTTAAAATCTTACCAGTAGACAGAATTAAAGTAATGGGGCGAAATGAACATGATGGCTATCAAAAACAAGGATTCCTAAACTTCCCATCACTTATCACTTCCTAAGAATCCATTCCCCCAATCCACGCTACTATTCTATTCATGTAGCTAAATCCAATAGGGAATTATTAACCTGGTGTTAATGTAACTCCTGAAAATAAAATAATCTCAGTCAACCCCTATCTATTCCTGAATAATTGTACTTGAGGCTTATGCTTCCCTATGGTTAAATAAGAATTTTATGATCATTTGAATTGTTGCATTGTAGCGATGTAAAATATGTACATATTGTAGGATTCAAACACCATCAGACCACCAGGGTAAGAAATTCAAAACCTTGATTGAGTGTGGCAATACTCATTTTTTCATTTCACCAACATGTGCAAGAAGGTTAGGAATAACCACAGTAGCCACCCCCACTTTGCTTGTCGAACTAGCAAATGGGCAAGAAATCACTTGCACTAGACAAATTGCTAAGGTGGAATTCCTACTCAAAAATGAGTCCACAATTGTTAAGTTCAGGGTAATGAATCAAGGAGTCCATGAATTCCCACTCAGGATGGATTGGCTAATCCCCAATGATTCTCACATTCATTGTGGGAAGGGTCAAGTCTCCTTTTGGAATCCTAAGGGTAAACTAGTTAAACACAAGGACAAGCAGGAAAACCAAAGATCTAGCTAGCTAAGGCAACAAAAATAGCTCAAGGAATAAGGAAAGGATTACCCGTCTACTTGATCAAGCTAAACAAACCAGATCAAGTAGAGGACACCAATGAAGAACCATCATGGTCGAGGGAAAATGTGGATGTGTTTCCAGAAGAATTGAGTGAATTACCACTGCCTAGGGAAGTAGATCATGAGATTAAGCTGATTCCAGGAGCTGCACCAATTTCAAAAAGGTCCTACAAGATGTCCATTCCTGAAGCCATTGCGTTAAAGGAACAACTCAAACAGCTACTAGACCAAGGGTATATACGTCCCAGTAGTTCTCCTTGGGGGCTCCAGTCTTGTTCCAAAAGAAGAAGGATGGTACACTTCGCCTTTGCATAGATTATAGAGGGCTGAATCAAGTAACCATATAAAATAAATATCCCATTCTAAGGATAGATGGGTGACTCGATCAACTATAGGGGGCAAAAATATTCTCCAAGATTGATTTGAGGCCAGATCCGTGTCAAGGATGAGGATATTCTGAAGACAACATTCAATACTAGATATGGCCATTTTGAATTCATAGTAATGTCTTTTGGATTGACTAATGCCCCTGCCACCTTTAATAGGCTAATGCATGATACTTTTAGACCATACCTTAATGATTTTGTACTCATCTTTTTGATGACTCCTTGGTTTATTCCAAGGAAGAGGGGGATCATGAATCCCAAGTTCGCATTGTCCTTGAGACCATGAGGACTCATAAGCTTTATGCTAAGAAGAAAAAGTGTGCCTTCCTCAAAAGGTAGATTGAATATCTTGGATTTATTGTGTTAAATGAAGGAATCTCTGTAGACTCTACCAAGGTTAAGGATGTTCAAGAGTGGTCTCCACCAGTTACTATTAAATAAGTGCATAGCTTTCTTGGATTAATAGGTTGGTACAAGATCTTTATTAAGGGCTATGCTTTAATCGTAGCACCCCTCACAAATTTTTTGAACAAGCAAGTTGCCATAGTGTGGACACCCTCAGAACAAGCAAGTTTTGATCAACTCAAGCATAGCTTGGTGACATCACTAATTCTGAAGCTCCCTAACTTAAGCAAGAAATTTGAAGTTTTCAAGAATGCTAGCTCACTTGCACTGGGGTGTGTACTAATGCAAGAGGGTCATCCCATAGCCTATTCCTTGCGGAAGCTAAAAACCCATGAGAGGAATTATGCCACCCATAACTTGGAGCTACTAGCCGTGATTCATGCCCTCAAACTTTGGTGACATTACTTTCTTGGTAACAAGTTTTCTTTGGTCACGGACCATAAGAGCCTTAAATGGATCTTCACCCAAACCAGCCTCAACATGAGGCAATGTCATTGGATAGAAGTTTTGTAGGAGTATGATGTTGAGATCAGGTATCGACCCGACAAAGAGAATTTGGTCGCTGACGCCCTAAGTCACAAGGCATTCCCCAACTCTCTTATCATGGAAGAACCCTCAATGGGGTCGAATCATTGGTAACTATGGTGTCAATACCTAGCAACCCTATCCTTAAACTAGCCAAGGAAGAAGCTAGCCATGATCTAGAATATCTGGAGATGATAATGGAAATTTCAGAAAAGAACCTAAAACCCAAACTTATGGTCAAATATCAAGAATTCTCTCTTCAATGAGGGGACTTGTCTATTTTAGGACAAGATTATGCATACCCTCGAGCAAGAAACTCAAACAGAGAATACTTTGGGAGGCACATGACTCCCCCCTCTTAGGCCATCCTAGATATATCAAGACCCTCAACATGGTCAGGAGAGCTACCATTGGAGAAGGCTTAAGGGAGACGTGCTCAAATATATCACGGAATGTTTGTCTTGCCTGCGCATTAAGGTGGATCATCTCAAGATGCCTGGGAAGCAGTAACCTCTCGATGTCCCCCAAATAAAGTGGGAATTCATCAGCATGGACTTTGTTGTTGGGCTATCTTCAATGCAAGGAGGCTACAATTCAATTATGGTTATAGTAGACATGCTAATCAAGGTTGCACACCTCATTCCAGTCAAGATAAACTACAAAGCTTCATATATTGCTAGACTATTTATCAAGGAGATATTCAGACTCCATGGGTTGCCTAGAAGGATCATTGGTTACTGCGACTCCATCTTCACATCTCACTTTTGGAAATGAATATTCGGGGCCATTAGGACTCAACTCTGCTTTAGTACAGCCTGTCACCCTCAAAATGGCCAAATAGAGAGGGTAAACCAAGTCATTGAAGATATCCTTAGAGCTTATTGCTATCACGAACCCAGGAAATGGATCCAATATCTACCATTGGTAGAGTTCGCCTATAATGCTTCCTACCAACAAAGTATTAAAATGACACCTTTTAAAGCATTGTATGGGCATGATTGTCGTACCCCATTGAACTTTTCAGATCCTACTTTAAGGGTAGAAGCTTCTAAGGAAATGCTTGAGGAAATGGATGAGCAGGTTAAGGTCAACATACAAGACATTAGAGCCGCCAAGGATAGGCAAAAAGCCTATGCATATCTAAATAGACAAGAGCAACTCTTTAATGAGGGTGACATGGTTTTTATTTGTGTACGACCCAAGAAGAGTTCCCTATCATTGGGAGAATTTAAAAAACTGAGTCCAAGGTATTGCAGGCCCTACATGATCCTCAAATGCCCCGGAGAACATAAAAGTTCACAATGTATTTCATGTTAGTCTACTAAAGTAATATGTATCCAATCCTAGCCATGTACTCAATGCTCAACAAGTCGTAATGCCAAGCCAAGGAGTCCTTGAGCTCTAGCTAGATAGAATCCTAAACATTCGAGAAAAGAGATTGAGGAGTAGAATCCTTAAGGAGTACCTCATCCAATGGAAGGACTTTCCAAAAGAAGATTCTACATGGATTAACAAGAGTACTCTCAACCAACAATACCCCCAATTCCTTTCGAGATGGGGATATCTCGATTCCTTAAGGGGGGAAGGATGTAATATTTCGCCTTTTTCCCCACCCCAAATTTATTTCCCACCCCCCTTTAATCAAAGAAAAAATTTTAAAGAAAAAAAAGAATAAACACCCCCATGCAACCAGCAAACGAAGGGGGGGGCTAGCACATGACAACGAGCAGGCGTGGGGGAGCTCCACGGTGGCAAACGCACGGGGGCTGCTGTGTGACAATGTACATGGGTGTGGGGGAGCTCTAGTAGGTGAACAGAGCGTGCGAGCTATTGTGGACGAAGACACATCACTAGTCCCTCTCTCCTTGTCAACCATAGTTGAGTGGCGGCAGCCCACCAATCACCTGGCCACCTAGAAAGAGATAGGGGGGCCTCCACACCATGCTATTCCCCCCGCCTCCCCCCAATACACTATAAAAGGCCCTAGGCATAGAGAAGGAGGGGATTGGGGGATCGTGACTCTTCTGTGCTATCTGAATAGAGAGAGAGGGAGAGAGAGTAAGAGGAGAGAGAGAGAGAGTAAGAGAAAAGAGAGAGATAGAGAGAGAATGAGAAAGTAAGAGAAAAGAGAGAGAGGGAGGGAGAGAGGGAAAGAGAGAGGGAGAGAAAATATAGAGAGAGAGGGAGAGAGAGAGAGAGAGAGAGGAAAATTTTCCCCTTTTGAAGGCTTCCAAGCTTACCCTTCTTCCCCCCCTGAGAGGAATCCCACAGTTAACTTCCTTCCGCAAGGAATCAACTCTCCTTTAGCATGGGTGCGTAGCCGCAAAGAAAAAGCGGAAATTATATGATGCCTCCCAAGTGAAGCAAGGTCCAATCGAGTGCAAATCTTGCTTCAACCGATGGAGCTGCAAGTCAAGGAACTGCATCACTTGGTAACCAGGTGCACCCCATAAATCCTCCTTTGATGGGAACTCTTAAAAATATAGATCGACTTCATCAAGAAGGGAGAAGTATTCTGGTAAAAATCTATGTTAATTAACCACCAATTAGGTTGCATTATTCAATCATGATGAAAATTGTGTTTCATTGCACTCTGGCACATTTAGAATGAACAACTTGCACAAATGATTTCGCATTTGCACACACTGAAATCAAGGACTTTATTGTTTGTGCTCGTAGTGCATTAGATTTACGCTCTAGCATTGGCATGTTTGAGGGGTAAAAGAAACTGAAAAATGGGTTATCAGGAGGATTAAGCATTTTCATCATTAAGTGGAAATAGTACTTTTTGCATCACGAAATTGGAAAGGTCGGAGAAAAGGCTTGAATCAAATACATGAGGATCGTGAGTTTCTACTGTAACAATTAAGTATATTTAGGTCATTGCAATACTAAGCCAGGTGTTAGGCTCCTATAAGCTTTTTGAGGGAAGTAGCTCGCATTTGCAATAGGCCTGAAAACTTCATGTCCCCCACTCAAAAGAAAAATAAAAGTCTCTATTTATGTTTTGCATAAGTGCATCGAAATGAATTCCCATGAGCAAAAGCCCCGCATTGCATCATCGTCTTAGGAAAGACATGCATCTAGATTGTGTGGCATCATGGTCACTTTCAGTTGCACTGCTAGGGATTCATCTTAAAGATAGTTGTAAGATGAGCATATGAAATGCTAGAATTGCTCAAGTCCATTCAATAAAATGAACCCTATATACGCAAGGATAGGGCTTAACTCGACTGATTTAGGGTTTAAAAGTAAGTGAGCCAAACTACTAGGAGGATCTTGAGACAAGTAAAACACCCATTGGTCTCTGTCCTACATCTGGCCTCGATAAAACCAAAACACCCTTGATGATATCACCCTTAACCATGACACAACTCGATGCTAATAAAAGAAAATTTGGGTGTCATTTTTCCAACACAAGAACCATGGACTAAGAGCTAGCAAGCTAGGATAGCTACCACTGAGAACTATCGGCCAATATAGATCCAATTGCATAATTGCTCCCTCCTATCACACAAGAGTGGGGTTAGAAAGAAGGTATTCCCTATCCCTCAGAGGATATTGGAAATTTCCGCCAAGGCAAGAAGGACAAACGCTAAGCATCAAAGATAGGGACATCACCTTAGTAGATGCCCCTAGTACTCACCTACACCATTGTTTGCACTTGTAAATTTAGGAACACCTCTTGTAAATAATTTTTATATAACCCCAAACTCATAAAAGAAATGGGAATAATGAATCAAGTTAACTTTTGGAGGGTGCACTGAACCACCCCCAACTGGCCGCCAACCCTAGCCAAGGGGGTTCAAAATAGTCGTGACAGGGATGTGCACCAAACCCGCCACGAGAGGTCTCTCTATGGGCTGGTTTGAACGTGGGAGGACACTTGGATGCTAGGGGGAACTCTGGCTGTAAATTCCCTACCTCCAGGACCTACTCAAATGATTTGCATGACTCGAGATAGATTCTTGAGAGCCCCTATTTCTAGTGCAAGGGTGGATTCTTGGAGGAAATAAAGTGCATCCTCACGGATTGCGAATATTATCCCTTTTTGAACAAGACTTGTATCTCAATTAAAATGCTAATATTAAGTTTACTTCAAAGGAACCTATCTGAAATTGTATTCGTGTCAGTGCCATAAGATTACGTAAACGAACCATGTTCCCAAAAAGGATTAATTAAGGAAGCTAATTTTAAAAGTCACCCATAAATGTGATAGGGCTAATTAGATAACTAAAGTAGGCCTATTGAGGGAAGTAGGTGGGCAGAACCCCCAACAGTCTGTCCTATGGAAGGGTCCAAGAAAACTGGGAGGCTTCTTGAAAGGTTTTCTGACCTTTAGGTAGTGTTAATTTAGAACCCGATCCATACCGTTTTAGGGGACCTAAATGGGACTATACCCTACAGGCAGAGAGGTTGAGCGGCACATACCTCTCCTTTCTCATTCTCCTTAAACCAAGTGGGGTATGGATCTTCTTTGCAGTGGGTAATTTTGGGTAAAGTAGAATGTCCTAGTCCTGACACTAGAATGCTGTTAGGAGACCATGATCATTAGAAACTCAAGTCCCAGGTCGATTCTAGTGGGTTCGGCCGCAAACCTTTCATTGCGAGGTAGACTTGGGAAACCCTAAGTGAAAAACCCCATGGTTTTCCGTGGGAGTGCCGAGAGATGGCACTTAGATTCATTTCTCGATGGGCTGTCAAAATGTGCTTGGACAGCGAATAGGTGGGCAAGTCACACCTGTAGTGGATTCTTCTTTAGATCCATCGCTTGATGACGTCTCACTACTAGATGGATCATCTATTGTTTCTAGTTCAGTAGAGGATAAAGGAACTCTCTCACTCTGAGGTGACTCAGGGTAAGCATCCACTATTACACAATTTGTACCTCTACCTAGAATCACTCAACCAGCAGGTATACTGACTTGACAGTCTGTTCATAAAATCCATGGCCTGCCCAACAAAATTTGATAGCTAGGATATCCTGCAAACCTTATCACCCTAAAGTTTAGATAACATTTCATGCTTGCAACATCAGCGTGGACTTCAATGATGAAACCTTCATCACTTGGCCATCCTAAGAAGTGTGGAGCCATCTTTTTAGATTTCTAGACCTAGCCTCTCCATCAAGTCTAACTCATGATATTGACAGAGGATCCAATGTCCACGATAGCATGCTCCACTAATATTCCATCCACATATGCTAGAACCCTAGGACAATGCTTTTCAGCATGCTCAAATCAATCTTCTCCTACTCTGCTATGCCCAAAGGTTCTACAATATACCCAATACATAGGATTTTCTTGAATTCCTTGCGTACTCCTGGAGACAGTTTAATCAATTGTAGGAGGTTCATGTCTGATTTAACTTCGCAAAGAGAACTTGCTAAATTAAAGTCGTGGTAGTTAGCCAAACCTCTCTTCTCTCACCAATTTGGTCGTTGGACCAACTTTGGTGCCTCTTTGTTAACTTTTGCCTTCTTTCTTGGCAAATTTTTATCCTTCTCGGGATCAACTTTACTATCAACAAGCCTTAGAGGTTCATCTTCCATATCAAGATTCAAGACTTGCTTTCCCCTAGTATCTTGCTTAGGGTTTCTCTCCATAGGTTTTGCATTTCCTTTGTCATCCTCTCTAGTTATTTGACCTCTTGTTATGGTTCATAGATTAGAAGTTTCAACGCCATTGACACATACAGCCTCAATAAGGCTAACTTCATTGCCATGAGGCAACTCCTATACAGTAGCCTTTCCTCTTTGCAATATTTGTCTTGGTCCATCATCTTGCTGGAGATTATTCTCTTGTGTGCGATGATTGATTGGACCTGGCTATTTAGTTCCTTGTTGGAGAGAACCAATCTTACTCTAACAGGTAGCAGCTAAGTGGCCAGACTTTTCACAAATATCACATTTGACATTTGGACAATTCCTAGGGAAATGTTGGTCACCACACCACTTACAAGTGAATCTTGAGGGGGCACCCTCTTCAGGGCATCGACTCACTATCAAATTCTACTTTTTCTTAAGGAAATTGATATCAACAATATTTTTCTATATTGTTCGATAATCATGTCAATATAGTGCTTCATCATATCCTTAACTTCACCAAGGACCTTTGAGGCACTTGACTCATTGCCGCAATCCTCTATCGGTCATCCCATCGGCCTAACCACTTGATTGGGAATTGGCCATTGACTTACTGGGACAACATTAGGGTTTGTTGTTGAGCCTCCAACATTCAGTGGAGCCATCTGACTAGCCAAAGGCATAGTCACACTAGGAGGAGCTGGTAACATAGGAAAATTTGGCATGATACTGCCTCTTCCATTTGCATTTGACATAGGGTCCCCTTGACTTCCGTTGGTCAATGCCAAATTATTGCCATTCCAATTTACCCTTGCTGCATAAGCTGCTTGCAAGTGCAACTCTACTCCTTCTACTTGGATAATAGCACTGTTAATGTCAGCCAAAGTGACACTACTCAGCTGCACTTGGATGTTGAAATCTATTCCATATAGGAAATATTGCAACTGTACAACTGGTGGAATGGGAATATAAGTATCAAGTTTGTGAAGAACTTGCTTTAGTTTCTTGGCATAGGCCTGAACATTCTCATTTGGCTCTTGGCGTGTTACATTCAAGACACACAACCAATACTATCCACCCCTCTCAAGGGCAAACTCTCTATGGAAGGCCGTGAAGAATTGGTCAATGCTAGTTATGGTTCCGGTCTCTAGACCGTGATACCTTGTTGTTGCCCTTCCTTTTATTGTCATGTTGAAGAACATCATTAAGTGTCCTTCATCTTGGATTCAATAGTTGAACATGAGTTTTTGAAACTCATTAATATGGAGTTCTCCATCTTCTTCTGCTAACCCATTGAAGATGGGTAAAGGTGCTCCTAATGTGGGTAAATCTGGTGTCCCTGTTGGAATTGCAATGGGTTGTGCCATGGCTATAACCGGATTGACAATAGGAGTTTGTGTAGGTAAAAGTGCACCCCCACTTGAAGTGGCTTGATTGACTAGAAGAGGGGAAGTATTAGGACTTCCTCTTCCACTCAAGGGGCTGCTTGTGGCACTTGGGTTATTAAAAACACTGTCTCTTATGCATATCAGGCTGCTCCTTTGAGGAGAATAATGCCTTAGAATCTAAGCCCATCGTCTAGCCTTGTCAACATGTTCCTCTTTTTGTATTTTAACTTGACGGTTCTTGTAGTGACATAAACCAACTATTTGGTCCCTAGAGACCCTAGATTCGAAACCACCACTTATTGGTGGCTCTCCAAAAACACACCACATGTCGAGACCTAAAATGGGCTAAAATGTGCCCGACATTGGCTCTCTAGCCCGGACCTCTAAGATACACAAGACCCCACACATGGCTTCACGGCCAGGAGCATCTAAGGCTCACACTACACTAAACTCTAATATCAATTTTGTGTTTGTAATAGGACACACTCCAGCATTTTCCTTCCCCTACTCCTCAGAGGGAGATCCCATAACATATATATAATAACTTGTATCACATACATAAGAGGCAACCTCTCAGCTAAAACACAGTGGCCTCACTACAGCTCTCCTACATCTTGGGGATTGGCCCCAAGATGCATTGCTTCAACATAAAGAGCAAGCGTACAAGCTCCACTTTATGATTTATCAAACAATCTAGGAGTTGATGTTTCCTCACTAAAATTACCCCAAGGAACCGCTTGTCTAACCTACAGCAACGACTTCCTCACACTCTTAGCGTTGGTCAATGTTTGGCATATAGGTACTATGCATCTAGAATTTTATACTATGTGGCATGAAAAATGAAAATGTGGATGCTCATTGTGCACAAACATTTTTTTTTTAAAACAAATCAATAAAGTGGAGTGTAAAATCATCCCTTCAATAATTTCTAGTCTGTATGTTGTTGCTGCGTTACTAGAGACTAGCACTGACTTTCCTCATGCTACTAGTCCCTTTAAACTTAAATTTTTATCGTCCTATATGGTGTGAATAACCAAAAGAGCAGACTTTACTTCATTTTCAGCACTTAAACGCTTCTGAAACCCTTTTTTCCCCCTATCAGATATATGTTGCATCGTTGCATAGGTGTAGGATTTTGTTTTTTGTCATTTTCAATATAGAAAACAATAAAAATCACACTAAAACATACAAACAAGGATGAGATGAGCCTATACCTCATGTCTCAACCTTGCTAAACATTCAAGAACATTAATCATAATTTTTCTTAAATTTTAAAGCATGAAAACCTATTTTTATATCATTTTCTCTATTTTTCACTATTTATTTATTCATAAAAATAGGGAATTTTCTAATCTATGATTTTTGACTGATTATGACAAATGAAAGATTTTTTTAAATCATAATTTTATCCCACATGAATCTCTTTTCCCCACCTGAAACCAACAAAATCTTCATTTTTACTCTAAAAATGCACTTTTTGGGTTGTAATTTAATTATTGCGACCATGTGTCATTACAGTTTTACATTTTTTAAATGTGAAACCCTCAATCATGATGCAAACAAGATCTTTTTTGTTTTTGTTCCATATGAATTTCATTTAGACCATCAAACATAAAAAAGAAGTAAATTTCCTTTGTAAAAATGAGACATACCGCTTATGTGTGTGTTGCGAGTTTTTTGATAATTAATATGAATAGTCCACAAACCAACCAGCAATCATTATTCAATGCTGAACACCTTCCCTTAGCACCTCCTCTTGATCTTGGAGCAATCCGATCATCGTTGCACAAGCATCCTTTAGCCCCTCTTGTTCTTGATCTCCTTTGTGTGAATCCCCATTTGGAAGAGAGATAGAGATGAAAGCAAAAGACTAGATTTGAACCAAGCCATAGGGGTAGCCAAATCCGAAGGTGAGAGTGGGGATGAAGAGTGAGAATATCAGGGATTTCACTGTTGGGATCAGTTCATAGGGTTGTATTGACCCTGGGGTATGGCTTATATCCCCCCCTCCATTTTTTCTTATTGTGTTGCCACCGCCATCTCTATTTCTTTTTTGCCTCAAATCCCCCCCCCCCATCATCATGTTTCATTTTGGGGGGTGGGAGGTCCCAAGGGTCACCCCCTTCCCTTTAAGTTCATTCTCATGCAATCCACACTTTGGCCTTTGCCTCGGGCACCGCCTCTTCCGCATCCGGGCTCTGTTTAATGATCCAAAATTTTTTGCCTAACTGACTCGAAGTCCCCCACTGCTGGTCACTTCTAGAGGTCTGATCGAACACTCAAAATTTTTATGAAAACTCCCCAACTATTGCTTGGTGGGTCATAAAAGCACTTTTGAAACCCGTCTATTGCTTGCCACTTAAAATGGACCCAACTGCCTTTGCCGCCTTCGACAGGATTCAAATTTTCCTTTAAATTTTGATTTTTTGGGAAATTTTTAAGCACTTTCTTGGGGCAAAAATCCACCACTTTTGCAATCATCCATTTCTCTCTACTACCACTTTGCAAGTCCACCTGAACCTCAAAGGATACTTGTAGAGTTGGAAATTCTTGAACAAATCTCTTCTCCATCCCACTTGGATGAAAAACTTAGCTCTTGTCTTGCCTATGTAGTCAAAAAGAAAAAGATAAAAAAGATAAAAAAAGAGAAGAGAAAAGAAAAGAAAAGAAAAGAAATAAGAGAAAGAAAGAAAAAGAAGAAAACAAAGATAAAAAGAGAAGAAGTCCAACGTTCACCCCACATAGGTCACAATCCTTGCACCTAGGGGTTCTCAACTTAGGTGCATCCGGGGGCTTTGATTGGCTGGCTCCATCCCTAACTCCCTAGTCTTATTTTGATTCCATACTTCATGCTTAGGGCACATCAAGGGCAGGACATACCTAGGAAAGTAACACTCTATGGTTAGACCTGTCACCCTAAGCTACATGCACCGCACCTCCCTTAATCACAAACTCGGTCATCCTCAAGTGTGGGACAACACCCAGGCTTTTGCCTATGGTTAGCAGACCTAGCTCCCAATTCCACTAGCACACCACAATGCACCACATGGTAAGGTAGACACTCCCCCTAGGTAGCACACTCATTCTCTTTTAAGGTAATGTCGGATACTGCAAACCATCAATATTTGAGGCCCACCATCCACTCAGCATACCCTCAGCCTCCAACAATGTAATCATTGCCAAGCCACTCAACCAGTAACAATCCACATAAGGCCCCATCATCCATGCAATGCATTCTTAACCCCCACCATCTCAATCGCTTAATCAATCTTTCCCCAAAAAACTAATCCCCGCTCGACCCCATCATCATCGACTTGCACGACCGCCCTTTTCAATCACCAAATCTTCAATCAACCTAGAACTGCCAGTGCTATGAAACTTGCAATTGTCTAGAAGGGGGGTAATATTCTATGAGATATCACCATGCAGCCCACACGATGCAAAGGAAAACCAAGGAAGCCCCCATCAAAAAGTGAATGAAGAATCTCATTCTTCTTAGGTAGTAGCAATAGTGGAAGAGAAGGCAAGCTTCAAAGAAATGATAGAGAGCACCAGATGTTCTAGCAAGGTGCCCATAAAGAATGTGGGAAAGCACTAGATATCCTAGCAAGGCTCTCTCAAGGATGAGGGAGAACTTTCGAGGGTTTTTGCATGTGCAAGGCACAATGCAATTCATTTTATAAGAGTTCTAGGTTTCCTCTTGTGCGTGTGGTAAAATCTAAATAGACACAAGAAAAAGGATCAAGCAGCTTGAAGGGAGTCCAAAAAATCTACCCCTAGAAGGGCAAGGGGAAGGATCCATCCAACAAGATATTCAATTTCAAAGGATAGATCCACTTAAGGCCACTGTCAAAGAGGGGCCTGCCCTGACTACATCTTCAATTTCAAGGGTGGTCCATCCAACACCATCCCAAGCAAGGGTGTGTATACAAACTCAAAAAAACCATCTGGCTATACCCATCTCACCTTCCAACTACTACACATCCGTGCCATGGGATTGGCACTAAACTAAGAGGGAGGTAATGTTAACCTTAGCACAAGAAGAAAGCGAAAAAAGTGGAAAAGTGCAAGTTCGACCTGAGAGAGATGGCCCAAGGAAATCAGACACAACAAAAGAGGCAAGATGGAGAATGACTAAAAGGACAAGGGCAGCCTTAAAAATCAAGTCAAAGGCAAAAGCATAGTTTTAAATGCAATGCACCCCTAAAACTATTGTAAAAGAGTGCCAGACTCCCTCCTATGCAAATTATAAAAGGTAAATGGGCGCATGTAAGAGAGAAGGCACATAGAAGGAAAGGGAAAAAGGACATTGCCATAATGGCCATTCGTGTAAAAAAGGGATGACCTACCAAAAGGGATTTAGGGTTATGTATAAAAGCCAAAAAGTGAATGGAAAGCTCATTCTTTGGTGTGTGGCAAAAGTGGACTCGTCTTCTTCTCTCCTCTTCTCTTTGCTTGCTTGTGAGTGCTTGAGGGAGGGAGTGTGAGTGAGTGAGGGAGTGAGTGTGTGAGGCTGAGGGATCTTGGAGGTGAAGCTCTCCATCATCTCCTCTCTTCTTCTCTTCTCTTCCCTTCTCTCATCTCATGCATGGCTATGGAGGATGGAGCTTGGTGGAGGAGGCTTGAGGAGGCTTGAGGATGCTTGAGTATGCATCACGAATCATAGAGCTACCAAAGTGCTTGAGGAAGGAGGCAACTCATTTGGGCATCAAGGCAAGCTAGCTACACCCCGATAGGATTGAAGGCGTGTTGGCTAGGTGAGAGATAGCCATAGGTGCTTGCTTAAAATGCTTGAAGGAATAAGTGGTCCGTGGGACTTGACAGTTGAGTGTGAGCTCCCACTACCTTGGGAAACTTTCCTACCAATGGTGTCTAAGCCTTGTCTTTTTGGTTCAGCATGAGGTGCGGATGCATCTCTTGAGTTTATGTATGTCGATGGGAGAGGTGTGCTTATGTACATAATCTCATATTCTAGGATGACACTCGGCATCCTTTAGATGCTCTTAGGCTTCTCTCACTCACTCCTTAACCTTGTCAACTATTTCCAATTGAAGCTTTGGATCAAGATATTTCCCAATCTTGGCACTCCCCTTCTCTACTGTCTTGGGAGCAAATGTCACTGCTTCTGCATTTGTTACTTGCTTCCTCTTGGTAATGCGGTGGCACTATCGGTCTTAAGCATCAATTCTCATCTCTTTCTGGTTTTTCCTTCTTCTATGACTTCTCTTTCTTATTGATGTTGCATCGAGGTTGCTAGGTCCTGGTAATGAAATACCAACATGCTTTGTCTTTGCTTGCATCATGACATTTACCAAAATTAGTGTGGCTTCACCCATCAAGTGTTTCAACTCTAAAAAATCTCGATGGTACAGATGGCACAATAGCCAAACTAGTGGATGGTTTCCACCTAGGCCACTTAGCATACAAGTGTGTGATACCACACTCAAGGCATCTCAGGTCTACCTTCTCTTGATTGGCTTGCTCTCGTTTGGGGCATCAGGATGAAATGTGTCTTGGGTAACAACAAGTTCTTGGGTTCTTTAGTTCTGTCTTCCTAGACCTTTACCTCTTCCCCTGCCTAATGCCATCACCAACACTGGTTTGAAATTTATCAAGATGGGATTTTCCTCTTTGTTATATGAGACGTAAGGGTTTACATATATCTTGTGCTCATTTGGATCTTCTACATAATGTATCGGAGTGTCACTCGGTGGTGGATGGGTCGCGAAGGGTCCGGGTGGTCTACGTATGCCTGTAGGGTTGATGTCCATTTAGGGGACAGCTGGCATTGTTAGGCATTGAGAGAGCTAATGAAGCTCCCCTTCCAAATTGTGACAGTTTATTCCCCAAGTAGTATGGCTAGTTGATATGTAATCACCTTAGCAATCATCAATGCATAGCATCATGACTCAACCTACCGTAGTTGGCACAAGGTCTAGAACTAGGATCCGTGCACTCGGCTAAAATTTAGTTCCCTCCGCAATGGACACATTGTACGTGAAGTCATGTAGGTCTTCTAATCATTTCCCAAAGCTTAGCTAGCTCTAGCTTTACATCTACTAATTCTTGGCTCATGACAACAATATTCCCTCCTCTTGGTTACTCTAGTTAGATCTTTCACCAATGGTTGTATCCCTCTCTGAAGTTCTAGAGGTAGTGCTATCTTGAGTTGTGGCTCTTGAACTTCTCTCCTTGAGCAGGCATCCACTCGTATAGCTTCTTCAAAAACCCTAGCTAATGCATCCCTTTGTAGGGTTGAGTTGCTCACCAAGGCCTTGTAAAGCTCTTTGCTTTGGATTCCACTTATGGACACAGTGGAGACCACTCTCTCACTAGGTCGCTCTGCAGCTACTAGGGTTCTCTTAAAGAGACTCTACATATGGGTGACATAATCTCTAATGTACTCCTTGTCCTTTTGAATGTTATTCATTAGTCAAACAATAAGGTTATTTGAGTATCCCATCTCAAAGAATCTCTTGATGAAGAGACTCTTGAGAGTATTGAATTTATTGCATTCGGCATTATCAAGATTGGTGTACCATGTCCATATTTTATATTTGAGACACAAAGACCAAAATCTTACACATGTTGAGCAAGGTCCGTTAGGCTCTTTGCCTTGCACACCTGCACCAACTGCTCTACAAATCTATATGGCAGGCTGATACTTATTGAGTTGTTTGGCAACTATAGGTATCTTCATTTTTCAAATTTAGAGTGATTCCTAGTCTTGCTAGCAACGAAGTTGCAAGGGGCACTCCACTCTGCTCTATAGCTATGTTGTCTATGAGTCGCTTTCTGAGAAGCTTGCTCAATGTAAGATTGGCTTCTAGCATCCTTTCCCTCTCCGCATTGGGTCCTGTCCTATTCTAATTTGCAAGTACTAAAACTCGCTTGACCTCTCGCATTTCTATTTTCTACCTCATCCTTTGAGCTCACTGTTCTTCTTGGTTGTAAGTAGCTATGTTGTGTAGTGCTTTCTTGGCCAATCTCTGCTATTCCTCAAGGTTAGCCATGATATCCTTAGTTGGCCTACCATGATGCTCCATCTTGGTTTGTGAATTGTATTGATTGATCATCTACTAGATATCAACTAGAAAATCTCCCAAGTTGAGCTAGTCATTTTCATTATTGGATCTTGGTCCTAACATCTTGTCGACTGCTCAACCCACTAGGTTGTTGATCAATTGATCAACTCAGTTAAGGTTGAGTCCCTAATCATGCCAGTCTTCTTGCTCTCCAAGAGGCTTGCTTTGATACTTGGTATCCTTGGCAACGCGTTTGAGATTTTAGGGTCTTCTCCTATTAGTGGGTTCATTAACAGGTTTCTTATCTTGTATGTGAGTTCCTTGTTAGTTTAGTCAGTCCTCTAAATTAAGTGCACTCAAGTGTTTGTGGGTTTCTTCTTTTCATGTGCAGTGTGAAATTAGTTTTTTTCCTTTCTTAGTACACTTCAAGTGATTATTCATACAGTATGTGATTGTGACGAAAACAATGTGATGCAACACACTTTTCTAGTGCACTCCCTTAGGTGGTGGTCACTCTAACAAGTTTGTTTGGGTCCTTTAAGACGTTTCAGATGGGCGGTCTCAGAGGCCTTGTTTGAGGTCACTTCCTAGGCAGTTGAGTGTAGGCAACACCTTTGAATTCTAGAGGCTCTATGAGTCGTTCAACATGTCTTGATGCCTACAGTGGTGTTGCCTTGCTTTGGGTTGAGCTTTACCTAGCCTGATATGTGCAATGACTGCAAGCTCTGGTTAGTGTGTTCGATTACCAGATGTATGATTCCTAGAATCAGACTATCCAATTTTGGGGATGTTTGTTCAAGTGAGAAAATCAAATGGTCCAAGTCTGAGTGGGAAAATTGGACCATTTGAGTTTGAATCTCATGTTCGAACTAATTGTCCAAATCGGACTGCCATTTGATTGGATGAGGTCTTAGTCTAATCGTTTGAGTCTGGCTATTTATTTCTGAGTCTATTTGACTTAGACTAGCTAGTGGCATTTGATCAGATGAGGAAGTGTAGGTTTCTGAGTGGGAAAAATCGGACTGTTTGAGTCTGAGTGGTCTAATTATTCTAGGAATTGGACCCTATGACATATGTTTGATTCTAGTAGTGAAAATAACCTGCAAGGCACAATTTTGATTTGTTTGATCTCTATGGTTGATGGTAAGCCTTGAGGACTTCCTGAATCAATGATTAAGTGCTAAGGAAGATTTATGTGTACTTGGGGTAGTCAAAAACCTCCAAATCGATGCACTCGATCTTGTCTTTGCCCTAGAGCTCTAGCTCTCTCTCTCTCTCTCTCTCTCTCTCTCTCTCTCTCTCTCTCTCTCTCTCTCTCTCTCTCTCTCTCTCTCTCTCTCTCTCTCTCTCTCTCTCTCTCTCTCTCTCTCTCTCTCTCTCTCTCTCTCTCTCAAGCTCTCTTGCTCACTTTCAATTGAGCAAATGAGCTCTCCCACCTATTCTTGGTCTATTAAGGCCCTTCTTTACTTAGTTCTAATATTCCCCTATGTTAGAATACGTGGGATCTAGAGCATGGCAGATGCGGAAGCTATGGAGATTGAAAGAGGAAAAAAGAACTCATGAAGACATTGAACTTGACAAGGACAAATTGTTACACAAGTGAATTAGGTTCCAAGATTGAGACTTGAACTCATAAACACAATCTTGTGTATTGACAGTGACATGACACTTTACTGGGAAGAAAAGAGTACTATCATTGCATTAGAAAAAGAGTGCAAGTACAATGCTTTATAGGAATTTAGTGGTGGTACTTTCTACTACTGTGCATATGGGATTCTAGTCCTGAGCCCTCACTGCTTCTCACAAAGGGACTGAAGTAGGTGTGATTGCAAATATCTCAACACCCCTCCTCAATCACAACCAGGAGTACAAAGCGTATAGAAGCTTTAATGAAAGCAATACCTACAAAGTGTGGGCACACCATAAACATGGAAAAACACCAAAGGCTGTCACAAAAAAGGCTAAGTGTGGGTACCACAAACATGATGGACATCCAAAGGTTGTAGCAGGGGCCTCACAAAGTGTACAGAGGCTGTAGTACAAGGATAACTAAGGAGTTTACAAGTTTATGTTTGAGGCATTAGGGCTAGGAAATACAAACTAAAAAAGTCTATCTGAATAGAAGGACTGATGACGTTTTCTTTCTCCTGGGGGTCTTCTTCTTCTTCTTCTTCTTCCTTCACTCCGTTTTCTTCTTCTTCTTTGACTGCAACTAGATAGGCCTTTTGGGACCTCTTTCTGGTGTGGCAGAACTTCTCGGTGTGTCCGGTCCTTTTGAAGAAGTCACAAAAGAGTTGATTCTTCTTGCATTTGTATATGTTGCCAACATATAATGCCTGTTCATCTCTAGAGATGCTTGGTTCTTCTTTAGTTTTTAGCTTCTTTTCCTCCTCTAGTAGTGATGCTTGGATATCAACAAGTTCATGGTTTGGTGTATTAATTAGGATTGTTGATACATTATTATATTCAGAAGGAAAACTCTTAAGTAGAACATCAATGCAAACATCTTCTTCCATTTTAATGTTGATTCGTGCAAGTTGAGTTAGAAGTCCTTTCATATAATTTAGATGCGTGGCAAGTGATGTGCTGGACTTCATTTCAAGCCTGAAAAACTCTATCAGGAGACCATACTTTCATGATTTAGACTATGCATTGAAAAAAGTGTCAAGTCTCTTCCATGTATCCTGTGAGTTCTCACAATTATCCACATGCTGGATATAGTTGTCATCTAGCTCCAATCTGATAATGGCCTGAGCCTTATCATCGTTCTTTTGCCAAGTGACAGTAAGATACACATCGTGGGGCTTCTTTTCTTTTCCAATGGTAATGGCCAAGAGGCCCTTCTTCATCAAGATGAGTTTGGTGCGGGTCTACCAGGTATAAAACCCAACTCCTTTGAAGTGAGTAGTTGGAGAGTCTTTTCCCATGTTAGAAGCCTAGAGCAACAGCACATCAACACTAGATTTCAAGAGCAGAGTTGATTTTTAATGTGTCAAAAGACACAAGCAATGGCAATGTAGAAGCTTGATTCAAAGGCTAAAAAATGTATTTTTATTGGATACTTTTTAGAGCAGAAAGGGTATCATTGTTATTACCCTATCATAAGTGAGTTTAGAGTGAGCAAGAATGTTATTTTTTATGAGATAAGTAGTTGGTATGCATCTAGTAGTGATGCATTAGATAATGATGATAGTTATGTATAGAAAGAAAAGAAAGAATGATGGAGTCTTAGTGGACTAGAAATGCCATCTTATACTACATCTACAATTAGCCCTTGGTCTGGGAGACTAAGGAGTAGCCCCACATCTTTAAGTGGATCTATAAGTATTGGAGGTAAAGATAAAGGAAAGAAGAAAGTGTTTGATGATGATTATGCATCTATTAGTCGTTTGGGATTTGATGGAGATTCGATGTGGTTCAAAGAGTTTGGATGAATGAGCTTGGTATTTCCTTAATCAATACACTAGGTGTACAAAGAGCACATGGTAAAGTAAAGGCTCCATTAACTGATCCAGTGGTGTGCAGGTCTAGTAGGGTCAAATACCCTATTAAAAGATTTGGTTTTGAAGATAATGTAGCTTACTATTATGCTTATATGGTAAAAATAGTTGAGGATCTTGAGCCCATGTTGTTAGGATGCATAAACGAATGAGGAGATGGTTGCATTAGAAGCCAATAAGACTTGGGATTTGGTACCCTTGCCTAAGTACAAGAAATATATTGGTTGTAATTGGGTTTACAAAATCAAGCATAATGCAGATGGTTTAGTTAGCAAGTATAAGGCTAGGTAGATTACAAAACACTATGCTCAACCATATGGCATAGATTATGAAGAGACATTCAACCCAATTTCTAGGATATGTCAAGAATCGCGTGATGGGTGGGATTTGCTTAAGCTACTGCACCAAACACACACTATACACAAGAGGAAGCTCACTCAAGAACACAAGAAGAGATATGGAGGCCAAAACATTTTCTTACTGGTTTCTTCTTCTTCTTCCACACACTATACAATATACACAAAGTATGGATAAGATACAACATAAGGAAAGTGGCCTTCTAAGTCAAACAGTGCATAACTGACTACACTAATCGACTCGCACTATATCTTTGCCAACTGTAGGTAGGTGTAACAACCTAAATATAATTAGTGATAAGTCAGTGGCCATGTGAGTGTTATAATGACCACCAACGTGCTAAGTGCAGACGTGCAGACTCATCTAGCCAGGCGGTCCATCATCAATGTCCGCACGTTGTAATATTTCCGCACACTCCGTACCGTAAATATTAACTGTCCGCACGCGGTGTAAACCCTGTGCAAAGGTATTCCCTACTTTGCAAGTTATTAGTAACTTAAACCATACCATTCACGAGGTCTCCATGTCGATAATTAGAACCCGGGGTTGAAGACCGTATAACCGCAAGGGAACGACCGCTTGGGAAGGGCAATAGGATAAATTAAGGCAAATTTTTTTACTATTATCCCTTCCCCCAGCCGATGCATGGCTGGAGGAGAGGGAGTGTGTAGGGGGAATGGCCAAGTGAGGGACTGCATGAGGGGGGGTCCTCCACGTGTGTGGAGGCCCTCTTCCCCACCCCCATGCCTATATAAACACCCCCCATCAAGGGGGTGTGAGGGAGGGAGAGAGAGTGGAAGGGCCGTGCAGAAGTGGACGGGCCGTGAGAGGGAGGTGGAGGTCGCCGCCGTGTAGGACGTCGCCAGCCGCCGCTGTGCAGGAAATCGCCGCCACGCTACCACTGTGCTCCGCCAGCCACCGCCACGTTGGATCACCCCCCCCCCCACGTGCTTCTGTGGAAGCTCAGAAGCTTCTTAGAAGCTTCTTTAGAAGCTTCTAAGAGGGGGGGGCCTCCTTAAGGCCCCTTCCCACCCCGTTTCCAAGAAGGTCTCTTCATACCCTTCCCGGGACTTTGAAGAGGGGACGGTAAAGCCATAAAGACCCCCCAAGACCCATCGAAAAGGCTTTCGCAAGAAGATTTTAAAGCCGCAAGCCGTCCGAGATTAAATTCCGTGCCGATTCGAGTTTTCTTGAAAGACTCCTAAAGCCTTTGCCGCAAGCACCATCCCAAAAAGGAAATCTCCCGCTTACAAGGATAAAGGCAGAGGTCGGAAGGCCGCATTCCGAGGGCCGTCACTCCGTGGACCACAAAGGCAAATCGGAAGTCGAATTTACGACTACGATGGCCCCAAAAAGATCACAAGGTGCGACCGCGGAAGGCTCATCTCCGAATATACAAGTGGACATCTCCCCGAGTCCTCAAGTCCAGGTTCCTTCGAGTTATTCTCGCATGATTAGGCGCGCTTAGCTCATAAAAGGAATTGCATTCTTACGCTTAATTTTAATGCATACGGAAATTGGAAAGAAATACATGTGATAAAGCATCTCTTGAAACATTAGGCAAGGTTGAATTATGTCATGAATTTGAACGAGTAGAAGGCTAGTTGCATGTAGTTTTGGTACATTATCAAAGTAATGAGTCTAATCCTAGGTAAGGAAATGGGATTTATAAGTGCATTATCTTTCGTCCTAAGCGTGTGCCGCATGTTAGGCAACATCCTTCTCGTAATGATTTCATGAGGCAAGGTTAACCCCATAAGGTATTATCCGAAAAGGAATAATAGAGTACAAAGATGATCTTATGAACTTGCAAATAGCATGTAAGATGGAATAAGTTAACACTAGCTTTAGATGAGTTTCATTGACTACTTCGTAACTAGGAGAATGTTGTGTATTGCGTAATCGTCATGCGAAAAATGACATTCATTAAGAGCCGCATTTAGGAGTCAAAGCATAAGATGCCAAAGTGTAGACAACAAGGTTGTAGGTATGTCTATTGATGTAAGACCTAGTAGTCCTAGGAAAAGTTAGTACCCAGATTATCGTGCACCAGAGAAGGATAAAGTTATCATGGACCATGTGTTGCGTAAAAACAATAAACCGCATGTTTACGCGAATTGGTGGAGTTATAACTATTGTCCTCTGTTAGATTTAGTTATTTACCTTTAGAAGGATCATCCTTGTCGCAAGACAAGCATAATTGAATTGACTAAACCACAAGGATTCATATGGGCATGATTGAGTCGATATGATAAGTATCCCAAGTGTTAACTAGGGTTAGTGTAATAATAATTCGACCTAGCATTACACTGGTTGCCAAGACAAAACCCGCGAATCTAAAGATCTTACCCACGTTCATGAAATGTCGAATCAATTGGATTTTCATACATGAAATGATCTAAGGTTTTATCCTAAGGGTCATTCGTTCAAAGTGATGAAACTCCGACGGAGTTGCATATCTTTAGTACCATGGGCCAACATAACTAGGAATGGTTTGGAGGATACCCTAAAACCCTGTTACTCGGCTGGAGGTAAATTCCGTGACCGGAAACGCTAAGCAATGGGTAGAATGATTCCGTGAAATTAGATGCAATACATGTGCAAAAAGCTGCAACATTGTATAGACTTGAGATTGTCCACAAGAGAGTTTTGTCATCTCTCGAAATGGGGTTGGCAAGTTATTGAAAGAATTTAACTTACAAAAGGAAGAGTAATCATCCTGTTACTCACTTTTCTTGGGGAATAATTGCCAAGGAAAAGGAAAGTTAGGTATTTGCCTTGAAGCAAATGACCAGACAATAAACTAAAGTGACATGGTCGCTGGAATCTATCACAACAAGACCTAAAGTATTGGTAGGGTATGACCCTAACCCAAGAATGATAGGAATCTTGCCAAGTTGCCATTGATTCCGGATCGAATGCGGATTGCATTCGGAGAAAAGGAGTCACTCCTTAACAGTTTGCTAGCCAAACGACCATTGAAATTGATTGTGCTTGTAACAGTTAGAAGGGACTGTTTGCATTGTTTGCTCAATGAACTAAAGGATGAAAAGATATCTAAATACTTCAGGTTGAAGCCTGAAGGGAGAGGCAGCTTCAGTTACCCCCGACTGCCTGCCTGACCCTAACCAAGGGGGTTGTTAACCGCGCCGGGAACGTGGACCGAACCCGCCGTGAGAGGTCTCTCCGTTGAGTTCTGCTTGGAGCAGGAGGACGCTTGGGTGCCAGGGGGGGCTCTGGCTGTAAATCCCTCGCCTTCCGGGCCCTGCACAAGAGGCTAACGTGACTCGGGATTGGATCTCGAGGCCCGCATACTAGTCTACGGGCGGAAACTTGGATTAGTGATCCCTGGTGGATTACTGGATAGCCTTCGGGCGGATTATGAATATGCCTACGGGCGGAACTCCTTGTATTTCAAAGATAAAAGGATAAAATGATAATAAAGAAGTTGTTTGGCATTGTTTTCTTTATGTCCTGTGATAAGATTACGTGAAGGAATCAGTGCATAATAGGGTTAATCAAAGAAGCTGTTTGTATATGTCTAACTAATGTGGTAGGTAATTACATAACTAAAACAAACCGAGGAAAGTGCGGAGGATGGACCATGGGTCCGTCCTATGGATGGGTGGTCCCGGTTAGCCGGGAACTTTTCTCAAAGTCTTCGACGAACAGAAGGATGATCAACATCACCGAAACAAGTAACGAGAACGATGACTTAGAATTAACTAGTACCCGATTCACGTTGTTTTAGGGGAACGGAATGGGACTATGCCTTATGGCAGAGAGGTCGAGCCTTGCATCCCTCTCGTTTCCCATTCTCCTTGAACCAAGTGCAGCGTGAATCCGCTTCAGACCGGGCGCTTCTGCGTAAAGTAGTTCGCTCGGGTTTGACGCTAGTTGTTGTTAGATAATCACCAAACAGGAAAACCCAAATTCAGGTCGATCCTAAGTGGGAACGGCTAGGACACTTCCGCTACGTGGCAGACGCGGGAAGACCTAGAACGCAAGTCCCGTAACATTCCATGGGAGTGCCGGGCGGAGCTTTCTAGACATCCTTCCCGATGGACTGCTAAGACGTGTCCGGGATGATTCTAGCGGACACGTTACACACGTGTTGAGCTTGCTATTTCAACACTCCCCCTCAAGCTCAACTCTATCTCTGCAACTCCAACTAAGCTTCGAAAATTTCGAATCTTCTCTACACCCAATGCCTTTGTGAAAATGTCAGCTATCTAATCCTGTGTATTGAGAATGAAACAAAAGCTTGTTGATGTTACAAGATAGATTTTCTTGCAGCAGAAACCCCTTTTCCTTGGTGTATTTCTTGGGGATCCAACTACATGGCTGACCATATATCTCACATCCCCAAAAGAGAAGTTGTTGGACAGGGCATTGTAGATGAATTGCTAGATGTGCATCTATTCAGCTTATCCAATGAAAGAGATTTGTTTAGAGTCGACATGACGTCGTATTGGGTAGATGACATAATCCAAGTGCTTGAGCACGGACTACGTAAATGACCAATAGAAAAGTCCCAACTTAGGCGACTCATCCTGAAGATCCAACCCTATCAGTTGATATCAGGCCAACTCTATAGGTTGGGGCAAGATAGGTTGCTGCGCAGATGTGTGTGTGAGAAAGAAACATGACATACTCATAGTGCACCTCAATGTGTTTTGTCCTAGCATGGAACACTGGATTCCTAGCTAGCTGTATGGTGCTCATGTTGTCACAATGAATGACAACTGGACCATCTCCTTGCACATCCAAATCACCTAATAACTTTTACAGCCATACCACCTCACATGCTACCATAGCAACACCTCTATACTCAGCCTCTGTACTCGATAAAGCAACTGTAGGTTGCTTTTTGTTGCTCCATGTAACTGTTGTACTACCAAGGGAAAACATGAATCCACTTGTAGATCTTTTGTCTGACATGCTACTAGCCCAATCTGTATCTGTGTATCCAAAGACTTGTACGTCCTTGCCTGCCTCATAAAAAAGTCCATAATGTAAAGTGGACTTCACATACCTCAATATACGTCTAACTGCATCCAAATGAGGCTTTCTAGGCATATCTGCATAAACTGACTGACAAGGCCAACATCATAGCTCAAGTCTAGCCTTGTGATAGTCATGTAGATCAAACTCCCTACTATTCTCCTGAACATAGTAGGGTCTTCTATCTCATCCCCAACATCAGCACTCAACTTCACATTTTGCTCCAATGGTACTGAAAGAGGCTTACATGCTATCATACCATACTTGGATAACATATCCAAGCCATACTGCCTTTGGGACAGCCATATACCATCATCACATTTGATCACCTCAATACCAAGAAAGTATCTCAGCTCACCTAAATCTTTTATCTCAAACTTCTTCTTCAAGAAGTTCTTAACTTCAGCAATCCCATTGTCACTGTCACCTATAATAATCAAGTCATCCACATAGATGACTATGATGACCAAACCTGCATCTCCCTTTCTCACATAAAGTGAGTGATCAGCATCAGAAATACAAAATCCAATATTGACAAGATACTCTTCAATCTTGTCAGACCATGCTCTAGATGCTTGCTTCAGCCCATAGAGCGCCTTCTTTAACCTGGACACATATGTGGGATGCTCTAAATCCTCATAACCTGCTGGCTGCTCCAAATACGCTTCTTCTTGCAATTCACCATGCAAGAAGGCATTCTTAACATCCATTTGCTGCAAACTCCAACCTTTGGCTGCTGCCAAGGCAATCACACACCTAATAGTTTCCATCCTAGCAACTGGACTGAATGTCTCTTCATAATCTATGCCATATGTTTGAGCATAGCCTTTTGCAACCAGCCTAGCCTTATACCTGCTAACTGAACCGTCTGCATTATGCTTGACTTTGTAAGCCCACTTACGGCCAATAGCTTTCTTACCCTTAGGTAGGGTACCAAATCCCAAGTCTTATTGGCTTCTAATGCAACCATCTCCTCATCCATTGCTGCATCCCAATGAGCATGACCAATAGCATCCTCAAAACAAGTAGGCTCAACATCCTCAACTAGTTTCACTATATAAGCATAATGGTGAGTTGTATAACCTTCAAAACCAAATCATTTAATAGGATATCTGACCCTGCTAGATTTGTGTACCACCGGATCACTCAATGGATCCTTTACATTACTTTGAGCTCTCTGTACACCTGGCGTCCTGGCTGAAGGAATGCCAAGCTCATCATCCAAACTCTCCGAACCACTAGAATCTCCATCAAATCCCAAATGGCTGGTAGATGCATCATTACCATCCAGCACTTTCTTCTTTTATTTTTCCTTCCTCCCTGCAACACTTATAGATCCACCTAAAGATGTGGGGCTACTCCTTAGTCTCCCAGACTAAGGGCTCACTATAGGTATAGTACCAGATGATGTTTCTAGTCCACTAAGACTCTGTGATTCTTGTTTATCTTTTTGCACATAGATGTCTTGATCATTATCATCATCCAAAACATCACCAGGAGGTATATACCAACTTCCCATCTCATTAAAGATAACATCCCTGCTCACTCTAAACTCACTTGTGACAGGGTGGTTATAACAGCAATACCCTTTCTTCTCTAAAGAGTATCCAATAAAAACACATTTTTCTACCTTTGGATCAAGCTTCTTCTATAGCTCATCTGGCACATGAACGTATGCAGCATAGCCAAATACCTTCAAGTGCGATACATCAGGCTTCTGGCCAGTAAAGCATTCTTCAGGAGTCATGCCATGAACTGCAGCTGTGGGAGTCATGTTCATAATGTAAATAATGTAAATAGCAGTATCGACAGCCTCAGACCGATTGGGCATATTCTTTTCAGCCATTAATTCCCGTGCAACTTCTGCAATATGCATGTTTTTTCTTTGTGCAATACCATTTTGCTATGGGGTATACCTGCAAGTAAATTGCCTCTTTATCCCATGAGTCCTCAATAAGCCACTGAACTCATTAGAGAGGTACTCTCCCCCTCCATCTGATCTCAAGCACTTTACTTTTAAGCCTGTTTCTATTTCAACAGCTGCCTTGAAAGATTTGAAGTGCTCAAACACATCACTTTTTTTCTTCATGAAGTATACCCATAACTTCCTTGAACAATCATCAATGAATGTGACAAAATATTTTCTGTGTAGGCCCCCAAACATCTATATGCACTACATCAAGTATTTTTCTACTCACTTCTCTGTCATGCGAGAAGGCTTGTCTTGCATGCTTACCAAACTGACATGCTTCACAAACTTTATGCAATTCTGTAACTCTCAAAGAAGGCAACCCTGTAACTAATCCTCTGGATTGCATTAATTTCAGCCTTTGCATATTTGCATGTCCAATGCATTTATTCCATATTTCAATATCTGCAACTACTCCTTTTTCTTTAGCATACATAGCAGCATCCATTGCAAGAATTCCAACATCTAAAGTGAACATTCGGCCAACTCTACTTCCTTTTGCGACCAACTTGCACTTATCATTAAAGTCTTCTACAAAACAACCTTTTGCATTGAATCAGACCTGCAACCCCTTCTCTATCATTTGGCCAACATACACTAGATTCTTTGTAATTGATGGCACATATAATACATTTTTCAGACTCTTTGTCTGGCCATCATACAAGGACAAGGAAACCTTTTCAATGTGTGAAATTGGGTGGCATGAATCATCACCCGTCTGCACATAACCTGGGTTTTGTAAGTCTTGCATCTCTCCAAACCATTCAACATGACTGGTCATATGATTAGATGCACCTGAATCGACATACCATACATCATCATGTGTCTCCTTTCCTGTAGCTGCATTCATTATATGCTGCATAACAAACAGATGCTCATTTTTGTCTTCATTCTGTTGTGAAGACGATGCATAGTTTCCTTGCTACAATTTACCACTGTGAATATCATCCTTTTTTGCATAGCAATGGGCTGCAATATGAACTGTTTTACCACAATAATGGCAAACAATAGCAGAATTTCCAGAATCTCTATTCTGCCATCCACCTCTTCCTCTAGAGCTCCCCCTGCCTCTAAAGTTTCATCGACCTCCAAAAACCTGCATTTCACCAAACTATTGATTGAACCTGTTTTGCTGGTTATCACCAGCACGTCCCATACCACGGCCTCTCAAAGAGGATCTACCACGTCCCCTTTCTGAACTTGAGTAAAATGCTTGGATATGTTCACCATTTCTTTCAGATGAATCACCCTACATATTGATCTCTTCAGTAATCATGAGAGAGGTCAGATCATCAAAATCTGGAAATGGCTTCCATACATATACTAAAGTAACAAATGATTTTCATGCCTTCTCATTGTTAAGGCCACTCAGAGTGGATAAAACCAAATCATCATCATCCGGCATTGTATCAATCGCTGCTAAAGCATCTGCAATGCTCCTCACCTTCAACACATACTCATTGATAGACATTTTCCCTTTCTTCAAGGCATTTAACTCTTGCTTGAGTTGAATCTTTCGTGCCTTTGTATTTACTGAAAACATACTCTCAAAAATTGTCCAAGCTGCATGTGAAGTTTCTGCATCCTTGATATGTCCCAGCATAGTATTATCAATGATTGCAGATAGCCAGTACATTACCTTTTTGTCCTTCACATTTCACTCTTTCTATGCTTTTAACTAATCTGCAGTCAGAGGGATACCCAGCTCTGGCTCCTTTTCTTCACCTGAGACATACTCATAAAGGCCCTTTCCAATGAGGAAGTTCGTCACACGAAACTTCCATGAAGGGTAGTTGTTCTTGTCGAGATTCTCAATAATGGGATTTCCATTGTTATCTACCATTATCACAAACAAGGATACAATACAACAAGCTAGTCTTCTGCAATCTTTCATAACATGTGCACATCAATACATTAAGCAACCTTTTTCACTGATTGCTCAATAATACATTCAATTTGCAACCTATTTGCTGATAAACCTTATGTTTGCTTCCTGCAAACACCTCAAAAATTACAAATTTGCAATCTGTAACCCGCGCACCCACTTTCAATCAATACAGCCAAAATGACAGTGTACCCTGAAACTGTTGTCCGCAACCTTGCGTCTCTAAAATGGGGCCTGAAACGGCCTTAGACACCCAAAAGAACTGCGGGGAACCCCTAAGGGGCTAGGCTACAAAATATACAGTGATCTGCTCACACACCAAATCTCACAACAATCTGAGATTTTTGCTCAACCCTGCTTCCGGTGCCTCCACAAGCACTATCCAAGAGAGAGAGTGGAAGAATGGGAGAGCTTCTTACCCGTTGCTTGGTTGTTGGAATCTTGCTTCTTCTCCTTCACTTCAGCCTTCAAAATTAGCCTCTCTCAGTGGCACAGCTCTGATACCATGTCAAGAATCGCATGATGGGGGGATTTGCTTGAGCTGCTGCGCCAAACACACACTGTATACACAAGAGGAAGCTCACTCAAGAACACAAGAAGAGAGATGGAGGCCAAAACGTTTTCTTGCTGGTTTCTTCTTCTTCTTCCACACACTATACAATATACACAAATTATAGATAAGATACAACATAAGGAAAGTGGCCTTCTAAGTCAAACAGTGTATAATCGACTATACTAATCGACTGGCACTATATCTTTGCCAGCTATAGGTAGGTGTAACAACCTAAATATAATAAGTGATAAGTTAGTAGCCATGTGAGTGTCATAATGACCACCAACATGCTAACTGTAGATGTGCGGACTCATCTAGCCATGTGGTCCATCATCAATATCCACACGTGTTGAGCTTGCCATCTCAATAGGATAGAAATTGTTAGATGTGTTATTTCTTTGGCAATAGCCAAAGGCTAGAATTTGTAGCAAATGGATGTCAAGAATGCCTTCTTGTATAGTGAATTGCAAGAAGAGGTGTACATGGAGCAGCTAGTAGGTTATAAAGATTTAGAGCATCCCCCACATATGTGTGTAGGTTAAAGAAAGTGCTCTATGGACTGAAGCAAGCACCCAGAGCATGGTTTAACAAGATCATAGAGCATCTTGTCAATTTTGGCTTTTATGTTTTTGATGTTGACTACTCACTTTATGTGAGAAAGGGAGATGTAGGCTTGGTCATCATCATCATCTATGTGGATGACTTAATTATTACAGATGTTAGTGACAATGGGATTGCTAAAGTTAAGGAATTTTTGAAGAAGAAGTTTGAGATGAAGGATTTAGGTGAGTTGAGGTACTTTCTTAGTATTGAGATGATCAGATGTGATGAGGGTATATGGCTATCCCAAAGGAAGTATGGCTTGGATATATTATCCAAGTATGGTATGACAACATGTAAGTCTCTTTTAGTACCATAAGTTGATTGTTGACTTTGGGGATGAGATAGAAGACTCTACTATGTTCAGGAGGATAGTAGAGAGTCTGATTTACAAGACTATCACAAGGCCAGACTTGAGCTATGTTGTTGGCCTTATCAGTCAGTTTGTGCATATACCTAGAAAGCCTCATTTGGATGTAGTTAGGCACATATTGAGGTATGTGAAGTCCACTTTGCATTATGGAATTTTTTATGAAACCGGTAAGAATGAACAAGTGTTTGGATAGAAAGATGCCGATTGGACTAGTAGCATGTCAGCAGACAAAGGATCTACCCTAGTAGATTCATGTTTTTCCTTGGTAGTACAATAGTTACATAGAGCAGCAAAAAGCAACCTATAATTTCTTTATCAAGTACAAAGACTAAGTTTAGAGGTGCTACTATGGTAGCATGTGAGATGATATGACTAGAAAAGTTATTGGGTGATTTGGATGTGTAGGGAGATGGTTCAGTTATCATTCACTCAATGCAACAACATGAGCAACATATATCTGGCTAGGATCCTTGTGTTCCATGCTAGGACAAAATGCATTGAGGTATACTATTTTCATGACCTAAAATGGGCCGGACATTGGCTCTAGGGCTCTAGCCATGCCTCCTATACTCACCAAACCACCCTCATGGTAGGAGCGTATGGAGACTATACACTGCTCTAAATGAATCACACATTTGTATTTATGTATAGTCCACTGGTTTTTTTCCTTCCCAACTCCAATAGAGGGAGTATCTAGACATATAAGTGATCAACATCTCGTATCACATACATAAGAAGCTCCTCCCAACAAAGTATTGTGGCTCTTATGGCTCTCCCTACACCCTAGGGATCAGCCCTAGGATGCACTGTCTCCAACATAAAACACAAGCATAATAGAGTCCTCTTATAATATAAACATAACAATCTAGGAAACTGTATATATTCCTCACTTAATCAATTTCCAAATATGTTATACTGTCCTATAGTAAAGGGGATCTTACACTCTCAATGTTGGTCGTTATCTAAACATACAATTGCAGTGCAACCAAGAATTTATCTTCTAATACCATATTTAGATTGCATATGCAAAGTGTATGACACTCTGTGCTAAAAGAACTTAATTAAAAACCAGTCAATCTAAAGTGAACAAACAATCTTTTCATGATTTCTTTCTGCTATCACTATACTATATTGCTGAGAAACAGCACTAGGCTAATCCGTACTACTGAACCTCTTAGAACTTATATAAACCACGGCTTATATGCTAAAATATAGAATAAAATTAGCAACTCAATCAAATATCTTTCCATTTTAGCTCTACACCCCCTATCGTTTACGTTTTGCTTGCTTGCATAGATGTAGAAAATTTTCATGATAATTTTTCATAGAAACCAGCTCCAAACACACACTTTAACATATAAATGGAGGTAAACTAAGGAAAATCGTCATGCTTTACATTCATTACACAATCACAAATATTCTCCTAATTTTTTGTAATTTTAACGTATAAAAACTCTTTGTTTTATTTTTTCCCTTCATTTGACTATTTTTCATGAAATTTTTTATGACTTACTAAAGTGTGATCCATCAGCATACTCATTTTTATGCCATGTGAACATCATTTGTTCCCTAAAACCCAAGAACAATACCATTTTTCATTAAATCCCATGTTTTGAGTTTTGGGATTTTATTGTTTGTAATATACATGAAGGAAAATAAATGAGTGTGTGAAATTGAAGATATCAACAAATATCTTTTAACTATTTTCATTCATCTTTTCATCATATGCATGAAAGATTCATCATAAAAATTAAATAAAAGTCGCTTACTCCAAAATCTGCATATGCAACCCTTATATTTTGAAAAAGTGGAGCCCCTAATGCTATTTTCCAACTACTGATGCATCCAAATTACGAGATTCACATGTCATTACACTTCCAAATTTTCATCCATCTACGATTCATCAAATCAGTCCTCCCTTCATACGCAGCCATATGAACAAGGAACAAAGAGGAGAGAGAAACTAGAGAGAGAAATATTAAAATTAGATCTTTTCATTTACCACATCATTTCTCTATAGTCCAAAGCATAAAAAAGATTGAAATTGAATATTTTCATTTACCGTATCATTTCTCATGTGGTTCGAAGTCTCAAAGGGGGGCGAAGAAATTTAGCATTCTATGTGTATGGTGTGTTTGGCGCAACAGCTCAAGTCCCCCCCACCATTCAAATCTTGACAAGATTGTAACGTGTCCCCCTGTCCACTTGTAGGACATGTCTTAGCAACCCATCGAGAAGAGAGTCTAGAAAGCGCCGCCTAGCACTCCCAAGGAATGTCATGGGGTTTGCGATCTAGATATTCCCGAGTCTGCCACGAAACGGAAGCATTCTGGCCATTCCCACTTAGGACCAACCTAAATCAGGGTTTTCCTAATGGTCAAGTTCCTAGAAGGTAGCTAGCATCGAGCCCCATACAAACTACTTTACGAAGAAACATCAGGGTCGAAGTGGATTTATACTGCACTTGGTTCAAGGAGAATGGAAAACGAGAGGGATACGAAGCTCGACCTCTCTATCCGTAAGGCATAGTCCCATTCCGTTTCCCTAAAACAGCATGAATCGAGACTCTAGCTTTTATTGATTCTAAGTAATTGTTTACCTTGCTGTCAATTCCTTTGAGAAAAGTTCCCGGCCAACCGGGACCACCCTTTCGTAGGACGAACCCAGAGTCACATCCACCACACTTTCCTCGGGTTGCTTTAGTTATCTAATTACCTACCATATTTAGTTTGACAAGCAAAAACAGCTTCCTTAATTAACCAATTAGTCACTGGTTCCTTCACGTAACTTAGGCACTGACATAGAAAAACAATGTCAGGCAAGTTCATTTTCAACATTTGATCTTTATTTATCAGTCTTTAGAATACATCATATAATCTAGCCCGAAGGCTATTTCCGCCCGAAGGCTATTCCAGCAATCCTCAGGGATTGTTATTCCAAGTTTTCGCCCATTGACTAGTATGCAAGCCTCGAGATCCCATCTCGAGTCACATCGGCATCTTGTGCAAGATCCAGAGGCAAGGGATTTACGGCTAGAGCCCCCCTTGGGTCTAGGCATCCAAAAAGACAGCTCCACCCTTCTTAGAATGGCTGATGATAGTCTGAGACAACCAGAAGGTTGCAGTACTAAGGTCCATGTTACAATGGCAAGTGTAGAATGCTTCTTGGACTTTAGGGTGATCAGATTTGTAGGACATCCTAGCTATTGGGTTTTGCTAGGGAGGCCTTGGATCTTATGAACAAACTGTCAAGTCGATATACCCGCCGGTCGAGTGGTTCTAGGTAGAGGTGCTAATCGAGTGATAGTCGATGCTTACCCGGAGTCTTCTCAAAGTGAGAGAGCTCCTTTATCTTCTACTGAATTAGAGATAGCAGATGATCCATCTAGTAGTGAGACATCATCCAGTGACGAATCTAAAGAGGGGTCCACTACAGAGGATATTTATCAGATAACCCTAAACGAGCCGATAGAGCTGCAAGATAGGATAAGAGATGCGGATGTGATTGAGTTGGACCTTGGTACGCTGAATGATTCACGGCCAATTAAATTAGGTTCCATGCTCAGTTCAGCAAAAAGGGAGGACTATGTGTCCTTGATTCAGGAATTCTGCAATATCTTTGCCTAGAGTTATGATGAGGTGAGAGGCATTCCTCCCAGCCTGGATGTTCATACTATTCCTGTAAAAGAAGGCAGTCATTCTGTGCGTCAGAAAGTAAGGCGTATGCCTTTTGAATTAAGGGACGGGCTATTTGAGGAGTTACAAAAGTTACGGAAAGCTGGGTTAATCTTTCCCATATAGCACATAGAATGGTGTTCACCAGTTGTCATCAGGAAGAAGAAAAACAACCAGATCCGACTATGTGTAGATTTTAGAGAGCTAAATAAGCAAACGGTCAAGGATTACTACCCGCCGCTGCCATTTATTGGCCAAATCTTGGATCAATTAGCAGGTAGGGAAATATATTGTTTCATGGATTGCTTTGCGGGATATAACTAGATGGCAATTGCAAAAGAGGACAAGTTGAAAACGACTCTTATTACTATCTTTGGTACTTTTGCGTACCATGTGATGGCCTTTGATTTGTGCAATGCACCTGGATCATGGCAACGAACAACAGACAAGACCTTTGGTGACATCTCCCCAGATGAGTTGAAAGTATTTATTGATGACCTGGGGGCAGCCACTGTAAGGGAAAGGATGTTGATTATTTTGAGAAAGTGCTTTGAGTGCTGCAGACAATTTTGTATCGCTCTTAACCCACGGAAGTGTGTCTTTGGAGTACCTTATGGGCTATTGCTAGGCCATGTGGTCAGTTCAGTAGGAATAGCCACTGACCCTGAAAAGATCAAGTTCATAGTTGCTATGAGTCCACCGCGCACTCGGAAAGAGGTACATAGCTTTCTGACATCGATAGGGTACTATCGGAGGTTTGCCTTGGCAAAAAGGACATTTCCATTAACGAATTTATTATCCTTTAGTTGTCTATTTGAATGGAGTGACCCTTGTAAGGTATCTTTCGAGGATGTGAAACAGGAGCTAGTAAAAGCACCTATTCTGAAAGCACCTAAAAGAGGAGAGGTGTTCTATATATTTTCAGTAGCCACCATGCATAGTATCTGTTTAGCCCAAATCTAGGAGGAAAAGTGGTATCATCGATAGCTTTTGCTAGTTGAAAATTGGGCATTTCGGAGATCAATTATACCTAAATGGAAAAATTGTGTCTTGCGATGGTCTTTGGGACTAAGAAATTCAGGTACTATATCCTCTATGAGAAGGTAGTTTTCTATACGAAGGCAAAAGGGCTTAGATTGCTTATGAACAAGCTGCAACCGCCTGATCGTCTAGCAAAGTGGTTAATCACTTTGCAGCAGTTCGATTATGAGATTAAGAGCAAGTCATCGAGGTTGCAGGATATTGTGGAATGCCTTGTGGATTTCGGGGAGCCGAAGGAGACTTTGGCTGAAGGAAGTGATATTGAAGAAATGTTTAAAATTGATACAGCTTCCATTCCATGTTGGTATGCTGCTATTACGCATTACCTATCAACAGGAGATACTGGAGCTGGTTTGTCAAAATCAGAAAAGAGAAAAATCAAACAATAGGTTTTGAAGTTTTCTTTGATCGCAGGAACACTATATCGACAGGGGGTTGATGATATCTATCGCCAATCTGTGATGCCTGACGAAGTTCCTTTCATTTTGGAAGAGTGTCATGACTCTACATGTGGAGGGCACTTCGCGGGACTGTTGACAGCGCAGAAAGCATTACAAGCTGGATATTGGTGGCCATCCGTCTTCCAAGATTCCTTTGAGTATGTTAAGAGATGTGATACCTGTCAGAGACATGACAGCAGATAGGAAACGCCCACTTACGCCTATCATGGCTATCCTTCCATTTGAGAAGTGGGGCATTGACTTTGTGAGTCCTATCTGTCAAGATTGTGGGAGAGAAGGAAGGAGTCTCACTTGTAGCTTGCTTGATTGCACAATGGGGGAATACACACAAAGGTGGAGGCTGAAAACAGTTTTCCTCTTCTTAGTTTTTGTAAGCCAAAAGAACTCTCTTACAAAGAAATGGAAGAACCCTATATATGCGTCTCAAACCAAACTCAACTAACTAAGGTGGCATACTAACTGAGCCACGAACTAGAGTAGATAAGGATAGCTGTCATCTAGTTATTATTCATGGGCGGTGTACCAACCGCATCTGCAACTGACAAGTCAGTGACATAAATGCACAATGGTCACCCTGGCATATCACGAGTGGAGCTCGATATCTCAACACTCCCCCTCGAGCTCAATCCCAATTCCTGCACACCAAGCAGGTCTCTGAACTTGCGCAGCTTCTTTATGCCCAATGCCTTCGTAAATATGTCAGCTACCTGATTCTTTGTGCCGACATAAACTAGATCAATAAGACATAGTAAAACTCTATCTCGCACATAGTGATAATGCACCTCAATGTGCTTTGTTCTAGCATGATAGATTGGGTTATTTGCCAAGTGTATACTACTCATGTTGTCACAATAAATGACAACTAGCCCATCTATAGGCTGATGCATATCATAAAGTAGCTTATGCAACCAAGCTACCTCACATGCAGCCATTGATGCGCCCTTGTACTCAACCTTTATGCTTGAAAGGCAACTGTAGGTTGTTTCTTGCTGCTCCAAGTGACTGCAGCACTCCGAAAAGAGAACACATATCCACTGGTAGATTGTCTATCAGAAATACTACTAGCCCAATCAGCATCAGTGTATCCATGCAACTGTATCTGAACCTCAGTCTCATAAAGTAGTAGTCCATACTGCAATGTGGACTTCACATACCTGAGTATGCATCTAGCTGCATCCAAATGCGGTTTCCTTGGAGCCTGCATAAACTGACTTACCAAGCCAATAGCATAGCTCAAATCTAGCCTGGTAATAGTCATATAAATCAAACTTCCTACTATGCGTCTGTACATAGTAGGGTCTTCCAGAAGCTCACCTGCATCTGTGCTCAGCTTCACATTCTACTCCAAAGGAACTGAAATAGGCTTACAGCCTGTCATCCCATATTTGGACAGCATGTCCAATCCATACTGCCTCTATAAGAGCCGTATCCCACTTGGTGACCTAATCACCTCAATGCCCAAGAAATAACGCAGCTCTCCCAAATCCTTCATCTCAAACTTCTGCTTCAATAGCATCTTCACATGAAGGATATCTTCATCACTGTCACCTATCATAATCAAATCATCAACATAAATGACAAGTAGCATAATACATTTCTTTGTTTTACTCACATAAAGTGAGAAATTTGCCTTGGAAATCTAAAAGCCAATAGTGACAAGATACTGTCCTATTTTGTCAGACCATGCTCTAGGTGCTTCCTTCAAGCCATACAAGGCTTTCTTCAACCTGTAAACAAACTTAGGATGAACAGCATGCACATAACCTGGTGGTTGCTCCATATATACCTCTTTTTGCAAATCACCATGCAAGAAGGCATTCTTTACATCTATCTGATGTAAAGACCATCCCTTTGATGCAGCCATAGCAATGACTGCTCTTACGGTTGCCATCCTTGCAACCGGACTGAATGTTTCTTCATAATCAATGCCATATGTTTGTGCATACCCCTTGACTACTAATCTTGCCTTGTATCTATTCACAGAACCATCTACATTGTGTTTCACCTTATAAACCCACTTACAACCAATTGCATTCTTATCTTTAGGCAAAGGTTCCAATTCCCATGTAGCATTTTCTTCCAAGGCATCCATTTCTTCATCCATGGCTTTCTCCCATTTTTCTTTTCCCATGGCTTGCTCAAAAGAAGTGGGTTATGGTTCCTGTATCACTTTGACCATATATGCATAGTGAATGGCTATAAATCCATCATATTTCATCCTATCCATAGGATACCTAGCTCTGGTAGACCTGTGCAACTAGGTTCACTCCCAGGTGCTCTCAAAACATCCTTGGTCTTCCTTACTCCAGGTGTAACAATAGAAGGAATACCCAACTCATCATCAATGCTCTGTTCTGAGCCACTAGATTCACCATCCACATAAGAGTGACCTGCATTCACATCAAACATGGGCTGATCTACCTTCTCTTTTCTTTTTCGTGATACTTGCATACCACTATCTGCATTTCTTTGAGAAGATTCTCCTGATCTCAATCTGCCTATCCATGGCAAAGAATGTGAACCACTGCTAGAGGATGCTCCAAGTCCACTAATATCTTGTGACTACTGCTGTGAATTCTGTGCAGCATTACCATTTTGTGCATCTACATTATCAATCACATTTATTGGTTTATACCAGCTACTCATCTCATCAAAAATAACATCTCTGCTCACTGTAAACTTACGAGTAGAAGGGTTATAGCATCTATATCCTTTTTGCTGCAGAGAATAACCAATAAAGATGCACTTCTCAGCTTTTGGATCCAACTTGGATCTCAACTCATCTGGCACATGAACATAGGCAATGCAACAAAAAATCTTCAAATGAGAATTATCTGGTTTTCTACCAGCATACCTCTCCTCTAGAGTCATCCCATGTATTGCTGCAGTGGGAGTCATGTTCATTATGTAGACTGTTGTAGCAACTGCTTTAGCCCAGTAAAAATCTAGCAAGTCTTTTTCATTGAGCATGGCACGAGATACCTCTCCAATATGCCTGTTTTTCCTTTCTGCAATTCCATTTTGTTGTGGGATATGACTGCATGAATATTGCTACTTTATGCCATGCTCCTGCAGGAACCTTGCAAACTCATTTGAGAGGTACTCTCCCCCTCCATTTGACCTTAGGCATTTTATTTGCAGGCCTGTTTTTTTTTCAACCATAACTTTAAGAGTTTTGAAATGCCCAAAAACTTCACTTTTCTTTTTCATAAAATACACCCAAACTTTTTTATGAAAACTTCTTTGTAGTCCACACATCAGAGTGGATTAATTCCAATGGCTTTTTACTCTCTTGAACATGTCTAGGAAATGGTTTCCTTGCCTGTTTTCCAAACTGACAGGCTTCACATACCTTATGCATTTCCGCAACCTTGAATTTAGGCAATCCTACAATGATATTTTGGGCTTGCATTGATTTAAGTCATTGTACATTAACATGACCAATGCGTTTATGCCAGATATCAATATCTGCAACTACACTGGTCTTATGTGCAAACATTGCTGCACTCAATTCAGGCATGTCTGCATCCAACGTAAACATTCTACCCTTCTTCTTTCCTTTTGCTATCAAGCGATCTTTATTTTTCATATCCTCAACAAAGCATCCATGAGAATTAAATATGACCTACAAGCCCTGCTCAAACATTTGACCAACAGAAACCAGGTTCTTGGTGATATTCGAGACATGAAATACATCCGACAGGTATTTCTTTTTCCCATCCTGCATAGACAAAGTAATTTTTCCAATCTACACAATAGGATGTGCAGTATCATCACCAGTCTCCACAAATCCTGGTTTTTCCATTTTCCTTGCATCTTGCATCCATTTTGCATGACCTGTCATGTGGTTTGATGCACCTGAGTCAACATACCACATATCATTGCTTTCTTCTGCACTTGTCACAGAATTGGTCATGTACTGCACCATGAACAAATGCTCATTTCTGTCATCACCCTGTCTACTAGAAGATGCATAATTCCCTTGTTGCAATTTTCTATTCATGATATCATTCTGCTTTTTGTAGCAGTCTTTAGCCATATGACCCATTTTACCATAGTAGTAGCATTCAACATTGCTGTTTGCATTTTGGCCTCTTTGCCATCCACCACGACCTCTTTGGCTCCCCCTGCCTCTAGAGTTACCACCTCCTCCTCCATAGGACTGGTTTTCTTGAGTTTGTTGTATATTCTGATTTCTACCACAGCCTCCAGACCGGCCTCCTCTACCTCTGCTTCTACCTCTTCTAGCATTTGAGTAGAAGACAGCTTCTTTTGAAGTTCCTCCTGAAGAAGATGCACCACCATTTCTCTGCTCCTTAGAAATTAGAAAGCAATCAACTCCTCCAAATCAGGAAATCTTTCATGGACGGAAATGGATGTTAGGAACTGTGCATAATCCTTTCCTAGACCATTCAAGGTCACAGAAACTAAATCATTATCTTCCACTAGCGACCCAATGGAAGCAAGTGCATCTGCAATCTTCTTCACCTTCATGTGGTAGTCATTGATGCTCATACTTTCTCTTTTCACATTGTGCAACTCTTGCTTGAGCTGCATTTTCCTAGCTTGCGTATTTGTGCTATACATTTTTGACAAAGTATCCCATGCCTCCTTTGGCATACTTGCATCTTGAATATGCACAATCATAGAGTCTGAAATGCTGATATTTAGCCAGTACATAACTTTCCTGGCTCTCTCATGCCATGCTTTAAATGCCTGCATTTGCTATTGATTGGGAACATTAGGAAGAATTGGTTCTTCTTCATTTCCTGCAATGAATTCCCAATATCCTTTTTCCATAAGGAAATTCGTCATTCTGAACTTCCATGCTTGGAAGTTGTTCTTGTCAAGATTTTCAGTGACAATCTGTGAAAGAGAATCAGACGCCATTACAAAACACTGCAAAAAATTCTGTCACTGCAAAGAACACAGCTTCAGCCTCACAAGGGCAAATTTGCAAAACTGACAAAAGTGGTATTTGACCACACAGTCACTTTCTAGTGACGATTTTGCATCAACAGGCAACAAGGATGATTCTATAACTCCCAATGTCTCTGCGCACAAGCATACGATGCAACTTCTACAATAACTTTTCATCGACCTGCAGAACAGTGGTCACACAGCATAAAACAGGGCCTTTTTCTGAGTGCGTGCAGAAAACTTCCACCTCCAAAACAAGCCCCGAAATGGCCTCAAATTAAAAAAACAAAGCAAGCAAGGTCTAAAGCCCTCTCCCGTAGCATATACTGCCCTCTTGCTATACCGCGAAGGGCGTCTCAATCTGAGACAGTGCACTCTTGCACTTTCCGGTTGTGTTACCTGTAGAGACTTGCTCCCAAAACAGAAAAATGAAAGCAACACTGGTCCTCTTACCAGAACACTGCGAACTTGGTTTGCTTTCTTGAGCTCCTTACCACGAACAAGGCTCTGATACCATGTCAAGATTGTGGGAGAGAAGGAAGGAGTCTCACTTGTAGCTTGCTTGCTTGCACAATGGGGGAATACACACAAAGGTGGAGGCTGAAAACAGTTTTCCTCTTCTTAGTTTGTGTAAGCCAAAAGAACTCTCTTACAAAGAAATAGAAGAATCCTATATATGGGTCTCAAACCAAACTCAACTAACTAAGGTGGCATACTAATTGAGCCACGAACTAGAGTAGATAAGGATAGCTGTCATCTAGCTATTATTCATGGGCGGTGTACCAACCGCATATGCAATACTGACAAGTCAGTGACATAAATACACAACGGTCACCCTGGCATATCACGAGTGGAGCTCGATATCTCAACACTATCACCCCGTTGTCTACTACCCATAAGAGATACATTATAGTAGCAACTGATCATTTCACAAAATGGTCAGAAGCGTGGGTGACGAGGCAGGACAATGCAAAAGAGACTGCAAGTTTTCTTTTAGAGCAGATTATCTGCTGTTTCGGTCCCCCGAAGGAATTAGTGTCGGACCGTGGAACCCATTTTTTGAACAAAGTGATCAAAAGCCTATTGGCAAATCAAGCATAATAAAATGACCCCCTATAATCCGCAAGCAAACGGACAAGTCAAAAGTACTAATAAGCAGCTTGTGGGTATCTTGTCTAAAATAATCTCTGAGAAGAAATGAGACTGGGACAGGAAGTTGTATGTGGCAGTATGGGCGTATAATACAACGTTCAAGCGAGCTACTGGCCATACTCCATTTAAATTAGTTTATGGGAAAGAGTGTGTGTTACCCTTTGAAATCGAGTTGCCAACCATACGGTTTGCAATTAACCACTCTTTGGGAGACGAGGATTCTCTCTTTGAACGTTTCACGACCATAGCCCATTTGGATGAGCTGAAATTGCAGAGCTTATTACACCAGGAGGTAGCCAAACGTCGAATGAAGCAGTTACACTACCTTAAAGCAAAGAAGTATACTTTTATAAAAGGGCAATTAGTTTTGTATTATGATGCACGTAGGGAGCTGTTTCCAGAGAAGTTGGAACCTAAATGGGATGGGCCCTACAAGATTGTTAGGATAGGGAAAAATAGGTCTACGGCTCTATTAGCTGATCTACAGTGCAGGGAGTAGAGTTCAAAAATAAGGTTAATCTTAATAAGATTAAACCTTATTATTTCTAAGTATGCTAATATGGAGAAATGCATTGAATGTCCATGCTGGGGATGATTTGAGACCTGCACGAGAGTTTAAAGCTAGTTGATAAGGCGGTTAATTCCTTATTTGGAGCATCCATATTTGGAGTAGAGATACCATCAGGGGAAACTTATCTGGTGGAGCAAAGGATACAAAGTGATTGAGCAAAAAGACGGAACCTTTGTGTGGGAGATTAAAGTCTTCTGCCCATCACTGCTTACGACTATTGACAAGTATCCATGTTGAGCTCAATGAAGAAGGTGGGATGGAGCCATCAGTTCATCCTCTCAACATGTTAAATTTTGACTACCATAACTACGAATAGAGGAGCTCGTGATGATGGCAGGCTGTGTAAACCCATTGTGGACGTATAAATTATATTTTGACAGAGCGTCCAGGGGCCCTAATAAAAAGGGAGTGTTGGAGTAGTAATCCGAGATCCCCCGATGTAGAATTATGATGAAGTTAGCTGCTTATCTCAGGGTAGGATTCACTAACAATATGGCGGAGTATAAAGCCTTAATTATAGGACTGCATATTGCCAAACAAGGTGTATTCAGTGGTTGTTAGTAAAAGGGGATTCCCATTTGATCCTGAATCACCTAGATGGGACATACATAGTGCGGAATCCCATTCTTTGTATGTATCATCGAACTGCTATAACCCTACTTGAGGATCTTGAGAGTGTGTCTTTTCAGCTGATTCCACATTATTGGAATCAGTTTTTGCGGATTCACTGGCAAATCTTGCTTATGAAGAAGACCTCTTCTTCAATTGTGGTCCTAGTTTGGATATTGTTATAAATAATGAGACAGGACCCGGTCGCTTGTGGGGAATGTTATCAGAGCATAATATATATGGCAGACGATGGTTGATATGGGTGATGCAAAGAGTAGCCGAGACCAATCTACCGTTATTATCCTGGACCCATAGGTTGATTAGACAACATGTTATGCGTACGCCTCTTGCTATCTATGCAGGAGGGATGGGTCATAACCTTATGCATTTAGTTTAGGGTTGGGAGCCTTGGTTTTTCCTCCTTGGAAAGGAGTCTATTATTGTATATTTATACTCTTTCGGGGAGGGATGTGTAGGTACTATTCTGTTTGATCTCGTTAGGCCAAGAGGGCCCGTTTTGTGAGGTTTTGAATGTTTTATTTCATTAGGCCAAGAGGGCCAGTTGTCTGTTTAGTACAGGTGCGGTTAATGGTTTCTTGTTTTAGTTCTGTGCTAGACAGGTCCGGAAGAAGAGCTTGGAAGGAGCCTTTTGTTGTGCCGAAGCTTCTCGTGGCCCTATCCAGGTGATATTTTTCCTTTATGAGTACCATGTTTTATGCTTTATGTGTCTGTGTACTTGTAGGGGATTTTGTTTCTTTATTGGGGACCGGCAACCAAGGCATGAAGTCCCAGGTTTAGGCTAGATATGGCCGAGGGAGGTCTGAGTAGTCATTGCCTCCTGTGAAGACATTGCCAGACATCAAAAGACCTATTTTAGAAGGCAGTTCTAGTGACCCTGTTCTGCTAGCCTGCTAGGCAGCCATTCTAGGCGTTCTTGTTAGTTGTGAGACAGTTAGAGAAGCCTGCCAGAAAAAATGATAATGATAAGAAGGAAAAACCCTGAATATCTCAAAGAAAAATATATATACATAGGTGTGTAAAAAGGGGTTCTAACCCCTATAAATAGAAAAGAAATGAAAAAAAATCTTAAAAGCAGTTGATCATCGCCTTGCGAAGGCCTGGTAGGTTCCTAGGAATGAGTCAACCTAGGGCCGATGCCTTGTTTTCCTAGGGGTGGTATCTTGCTGGAAAAGAAGAAAGTAAGGAAGGTTGGAGTGAAAATAAAAGTAAGCATCATAAAAGAATTAAGTGTCACCTTGCGAGGGCTTGGTAGGTTCTTGGGTACCGAGACAGGACTTGAGGCCGATGCCCTGTTCTCCTTGGGTCACTACGCTCAGCTTCCTCCTTTTTACATGCCCGAGTATGGAAAAATAAAAACCCCAAAGAAGAAGAACTGTGCTAAAAGAAAATACTTCTTGATCAGACTATAGGAGTCCTCGCCTAGTAGGAGCTCCTGGTTGTGTTGTCTTAGGTAGTTCAGACCACCACTTAGGGCAACCTCTTTGATAGTTCTTTTTAGTTTGGCCGTATTGGAGCAGTCGGTTAGTGACTAGCTGTAGACCTTCTATCAGATTATGCTAGGCCTACTCCTTGTGGATGTCATGCCTTGGTTTTGTCAGGGGGTAGGGTGAGCATCGTGCTGTGGTTTTAGTATATATCTATTTTGTATCAGCTTGATGCTTCCTTTGGTTGTCTTGTGCAGATCTATTGTGGGATTTGACGGGCTGAGTCACCCTATCCCATGGTTGGCAATGAGAGCAGAGTTTTGAGCTCGGGATGTGCCTAAAATTTGCCAAAAATTCTGAAATTTAGGGGAAAAATATTCAACATTGAAGGCGGCGGCTCCAACTAGGATGATTTTAAGCACCAAGTGAAATACGACTCTTAAAAGGCACCCGAGTGACACTTGTTGATTTTTGATAAATTTTCAGACTGTTGTGCGGGTTGTCAGGAGTTTCCATCCAATGCGGGATGTCAAGCTGGACCCCCAGAAATTTACAGCACTCAAATCGGGAGCCCAGACGGGGAAATGGCCAAGAAACTGGTCAAGATACGAAAAGGTGGACTTATGTTGGCCAAAATGGGCATGACCTTTGGGGCCTTGGGTAGCATTTCATGAACACCAAATCGTGGGCAAGTGGAGAAGACAAAAAACATGGAGAGAAGGCGCTTGTTTGCACCCGAATTTTCCGCTCCCAATCATGGAGATGATGATGCATGGCTGTAAGCAACCCATCCAATGGACAATGGGGCTTTACTATTCTTTCCTACTGATCGTATCACCGCCCTTCGCCCGTCCAATGGTGGCCTAGATGGAGAAGTCTGATTCTAGTCTTTCTCTCTCCCCTAGGGGGTTGTTCTTGTGTGCAAGAGGAAAATGAAGAATGGTGAAGGAAAGCTTGTCCGAATGAGATCGGATTGCTTCCGGATCAATGAAGACATGAAGATTGCTGATTGTGAAGATGCTGGATGTTGAATGTGGGTTGACCCACAGTCCCACACCAAAACCAAGATCCCGAGACACAAAGCCTAAGCGGTAATTCAATTTTTATGAAGAAAAAATGAGTTTTTATGCTATTTGGATGATGAAATATTGTTCCCATGGGCTGATTATGCATTATGATGTTGTTTTCTATGAGTTTTATCAGTTTATGATCAGAAAATCAGAAAATCATAAGTGATATGGTTGAAATTAGTGTTATAAAACCCGTAAAACACGCGTTTAAGGGGTAAAAATGGAGTTTTTTACAAAAGAAAGGGAAAATATAAGACATAATGCCAATAAAACCTGAAATTTGCTGTCAAGGAACCTAAGGGCCACAGCCCATAATCAATCTTAATTTCTAGTCATTTTTCATTGAAGAAAATAGGGGAAAAATACCAAAAAATGGTGAAAATGGGTTTTAAATGGGAGAAAATTAGGAAATGATAAAAGGAAAATTCTTGAAAATTACATAAGTGTTTGTGCAATGTATAATGAAGGTAGAGCACAAGGTTGGCCTCGGTTTACCCTCGTTTCCATGTTTATGTTCGTGTTTATCGCTTTCTCTATAAAGAAATACACATAAAACGACTCTTTTACCTATCAACGAATGCAAAACATTAAATGATAGGGTGAGAGGGGAGGTTGAGCATCAAAGTATAATTTTAAATCGGATTTATGTGTTGCATCATGTCTATAGGCTGTTGTTTTAAAATAAAAGAAAAGGCAGCATGAGCATAGGCTCGGTGTCTCTCCTCATTCAATACATAAACATTAGCATGGAAATCATGAAAAGATTGGTTTCGCACGATGCACAATGCTGATTTTCTGTTGTTTGTGCACTAAACCATTCACATTATGCACTATGCATAGTTCATGGTATCAAAGGAAAAGCTCTTGGACTGCATAGCAATTATTTTCTTAGGAATTTAACCCGCGATTGAGAGTGGGAGGTTATCCCTTGCCGTAGGATAGAGGGTCGGTTTCCTAAGGGACTGTTAAGTAAGGACACATGGTACATCTCCTGGAAATACGAGAAATATAAAAGAGAGGAGTTTGTGTTTGATTGTGCTATATGTTGAGCAACGCACCAAGGGGCCAATCCCTGCGATGTAGGAGAGCTGCAGTGGGGCCGCGGTGTTTTTGCCGAGAGGTTGCCTCCATATGTGTGTGATCATGGCATTGCCAATATGTATGGGTTCTCCCTCTGAGGAGTTTAAGGGAACCATTGGACTATCAACTATAAACGCAATAGATTAAGCTTTAGGGCAGTTTGTCCTTTAGCATTAGATTGACGCTCCTGGTCCGCGAGGCCATGAGGGTGTTTGTGTGTCATAAGCATGAGGTCCGATTAGTGTCATAGCCAATGCCGGCCCATTTCAGGTTCCATAAACTGTTCGATACCCCTCTGTCATGAGGCGGAATGTACTTGCTCTGCCTTGCGCCAGGCGTATAGACAATCGAAATACCAAGTTCTGTTGAGATGACAAGCTCAACACATGTGGACATTGATGATGGACCACCTAGTTAGATGGGTCCACATGTCTACACCTAGCACGTCGGTGGTCATTATGACTCTCACATGGCCACTGACTCATTACCTATTATATTCAGGTTGTTACACCTATTTATAGCTGGCATAATTATAGCACCAGTCGACTAGTGTAGTCGGTTATGCATTGTTTGACTTAGTAGGCCACTTTCCTTTTATGTTGTATCTTATCTATACTTTGTGTACATTGTAAAGAATTTGGAAGAATAAGAAGAAATTAGCAAGAAAACGTTTTGGCCTCCATCTCTCTTCTTGTCTCTTGAGTGAGCTTCTCCTTGTGCATTTTGTGTGTGTTCGGCGCAGCATCTTGAGCAACTCCCCCCACCACGTGATTCTTGACATGGTATCAGAGCCGCACCACTGAGAGAGACTGATTTTGAAGGTTGAAGCAAGGGAGAAGAAGCAAGGTTCGAGCAAGCAAGCCACGGGTAAGAAGCTCTCCCATCCTTCCACTCTTTCTCTTAGATAGTGCCTATGGAGGCACTGGAAGCAAGGCAGAGCAAAAATCTCAGATTGCAGTGAGATTTGGTGTGCGCGAAGAGCGCTGTATATTCCGTAGTTATTTTGGGCGTTTGAGGCCATTTCAGGGCCCGTTTTAGAGCCGCAAGGTTGCGGACAGCAGTTTCAGGGTACGCTGTGACTTCGACTGTATTGACCGAAAGTGGGTGCACAGGTTACAGATTTCAGATCTGTAAGTTCAAAGGTATTTACCAGTGAGTAAACACAAGGTTTATCTGCAAAACTGGTTGCAAATTGCATGTATTGTTGAGCAGACAGTGAAAAAGGCTATCTAGTGTATTGTTGTGCACTACAGGTCGAGGGTTGCAGAAGATTTGCTTGCTGTTTGGTATTAGTTCTGTGATAATGGTAGAGAACAGTGGAAGCCCCATCATTGAGAAGCTCGACAAGAACAACTACCCTTCATGGAAGTTCCGTGTCACGAATTTCCTTATTGGAAAAGGCCTCTACGAGTTTGTTTCAGGTGAAGAAAAGGAGCTGGAGGTGAGTGATCCTCCAACTACAGAAGAGACAAAGGCACGAAAGGAATGGAATGCAAAAGACAAGAAGGTCATGTATTGGTTGTCTACAGTAATTGACAATAATATACTGGGACACATTAGAAATGCAGAGAATGCATATGCAGCTTGGACCATACTTGAACCTTGGGTGGACTTAACAATGAAAAGGCTTGGAATTCTTTTGTAACTTCCATATATGTCAGAAAGCCATTTCCAGATTTTGATGAGTTGGTCTCTCTAATGATCACTGAAGAAATCAACATGCAGAGTGAGACATCTGAAAGAAGTGGTGAACAGGTCTAGGCTTTCTACTCTAGTTCAGGAAGGGGATGTGGTAGATTCTCTTCAAAAGGCCGTGGTACAGGACGTGGCAGTGATAACCAGCAAAACAGATTGAATCAGCAATTTGGCAATATGCAGGTTTCAGGAGGTCGTGGTAACTTTAGAGGTAGGGGGAGCTTTAGAGGAAGAGGTGGATGGCATAATAGAGGTTCTAACAACTCTAGTATTGTGTGTCATTACTGTGGAAAAATAGGTCATATTGCAACCCAATGTTATGCTAAGAAAGATGATATTCGGAGTGGTAAGTTGCAGCAAGGAAACTAGGCATCGTCTTCACGACAGAATGAAGACAAAAATGAACGTTTGTTTGTTATGCAACATATGTTGAATGCTGTTACAGGAAAGGGAACACATGAAGATGTTTGGTATGTTGATTCAGGTGCATCCAATCATATGACCAGCCATGCAGAATGGTTTAGAGAGATGCAGGATTTGCAAAATGCAGACAGGTGATGATTCATGCCACCCAATTGTCAAGATTGTGGGAGAGAAGGAAGGAGTCTCGCTTGAAGCTTTCTTGCTTGCACAATGGGGGAAGACACAAGGGTGGAGGCTGAAAACTGTTTTTCTCTTCTTAGTTGTGGAAGCCAAAAAAACTCTAGTACAAAGAAATAGAAGAACCCTATATATGGGTCTCAAACCAAACTCAACTAACTAAGGTGGCATACTAACTGAGCCACAAACTAGAGTAGATAAGGATAGCTATCATGTAGCTATTATTCATGGGCAGTGTACCAACCGCGTCTGCAACTGACAAGTCAGTGACATAAATACACAACGGTCACCCTGGCGTATCACGAGTGGAGCTCGATATCTCAACACCAATTTTACACATTGGAAAAGTTCCCTTGTCCTTGTATGATGGTAAGACAAAGAGTCTTTCAAATGTATTACATGTGTCATCTATTACAAAGAACTTGATGTGAGTCGGTCAAATGGTAGAGCAAGGGCTGCAAGTCAAATTTAATGCAGAATGGTTTAGAGAGATGTAGGATTTGCAAAATGCAGACAGGTGATGATTCATGCCACCCAATTTTACACATTGAAAAAGTTCCCTTGTCCTTGCATGATGGTAAGACAAAGAGTCTTTCAGATGTATTACATGTGTCATCTATTACAAAGAACTTGGTGTCAGTCGGTCAAATGGTAGAGCAAGGGCTGCAAGTCAAATGGTCAGTCGATCAAATGGTAGAGCAAGGCCTGCAAGTCAGATTTAATGCAAAGGGCTGCTTTGTAGAAGACTTCAATGACAAGTGCAGGTTGGTAGCAAAGGGAAGTAGAGTTGGACGTATGTTTACTCTGGATGCTAGAATTCCTACTATGAATGCTACTATGTATGCCAAAGGAAAAGGTGTTGTTGCAGACATTGAAATTTGGCACAAATGCATTGGACATGCAAATGTACAGAGGCTGAAATTAATGCAGTCCAAAGGGTTGGTTACAAGTTTGCCTACATTTAGAGTTGCAGAATTTCAGAAGGTATGTGAAGCATGTCAGTTTGGTAAGCAGGCAAGACAACCCTTTTCACATGACAGAGATGTAAGCATAAATATCCTTGATGTTGTGCATACAGACATTTGGGGGCCTACACAAAATGTATCTCTTGGAGGTAGTTCATACTTTGTCACATTCATTGATGATTATTCTAGAAAGCTGTGGGTATATTTTATGAAGGAAAAGAGTGAAGCTTTTGAGCACTTTAGAATTTTCAAGGCTGCAGTTAAAAGAGAAACAGGCTTGAAAGTAAAGTGCTTGAGGTCAGATGGAGGGGGAGAGTATCTCTCAAATGAGTTCAGTGATTTTCTGAGGTCTCATGGGATAAAGAGACAGTTCACATGCAGGTATACCCCACAGCAAAATGGGGTTGCAGAAAGGAAAAACATGTATATTGCAGAAGTTGCACGCATCTTGATGGCTGAAAAGGATATGCCTAAGCGTTTTTTGTCTGAGACTGCTCATACTATTGTTTATAGTATGAACAGAACTCCCATAGCTGCAGTTCATGGTATGACCCCCGAAGAATGTTTTACAGGTAAGAAGCCTAATGTTTCACACTTGAAAATGTTTGGCTGCATTGTGTATGTTCATGTGCCAGATGAGTTGCGGAAGAAACTGGATCCAATGGCTGAAAATGTGTCTTTATTGGATACTCTTTAGAGCAAAAAGGGTATCGTTGTTACAACTATGTCACATGTAAGTTCAGAGTAAGCAAGGATGTCATCTTTGATGAAATGAGCAGTTGGTATGCATCTAGTGGCGATGCATTGGATGATGATGATAATCATGACATTCATGTGGTGCAGGTTGAAAAGCAAGAATCACGAACTCTTAGTGGACCAGAGACATCATCTGGTAGTCCTTGGTCTGGGAGACTAAGGAGTACCTCTACATCTTCGGGTGCATCTAGTAGCACTACAGGTAAAGACAAAGGAAAGAATAAAGTGTCAGAAGGCATTGATGCAGTTCTTGATGGAGACTCCAGTGGCTCAGAGAGCTTGGATGATGAGCTTGGCATTCCTTCAGTGAGGACTCCAGGTGTGCAGAGAGCACGCGTTAATGCAAAGTCTCCATTGAGTGATCCAGTGGTACGTAGGTCTAGCAGGGTGAGATACCCTGTTAAAAGATTTGGTTTTGAAGGTTATGCAGCTCACCATTATGCTTATATGGTGAAACTAGTTGAGGATGTTGAGCCCACATGTTTTGAGGAGGCTGTTGGTCATGCTCATTGGGATGCAGCAATGGATGAGGAGATGGCTGCATTAGAGGCCAATAAGACTTGGGATCTAGTATCATTGCCGAAGGGAAAGAAAGCTATTGGATGTAAGTGGGTTTATAAGATTAAGCACAATGCAGATGGTTCTATTAGCAGGTACAAAGCTACGCTGGTTGCAAAAGGCTATGCCCAAACATATGGCATAGATTATGATGAAACCTTCAGTCCAGTTGCTAGGATGGCAACTGTCAAATGTGTGATTGCTTTGGCAGCAAGCCAAAGGTTGGAGGTTGTAGCAAATGGATGTAAAGAATGCCTTCTTGCATGGTGATTTACAGGAAGAAGTGTATATGGATCAGCCAGCAGGTTATGAAGATTTAGAGCATCCCACGTATGTGTGTAGGTTGAAGAAGGCACTCTATGGGCTCAAGCAAGCACCTAGAGCATGGTCTGACAAGATCAGAGAGTATCTTGTCAATATTGGCTTTTATGTTTCTCATGCTGATCACTCACTTTATGTGAGAAAGGGAGATGTAGGTTTGGTCATCTTAGTCATCTATGTGGATGACTTGAATATTATAGGTAATAGTGATAGTGGGATTGCTGAAGTCAAGGGTTGTTTGAAGATGAAGTTTGAGATGAAGGATCTAGGTGAGCTAAGGTACTTCCTTGGCATTGAGGTGATAAGATGTGATGATGGTATATGGCTGTCCCAAAGACAATATGGCTTGGATATGTTGTCCAAGTATGGTATGACTGCATGCAAACCACTTTCAGTCCTGTTGGAGCAGAATGTAAAGCTGAGTGCTGATGTTGGGGATGAGATAGAAGACCCCACTATGTTTGGGAGGATAGTGGGGAGTTTGATCTACATGACCATTACAAGGCCAGACTTGAGCTACACTGTTGGTCTTGTGAGTCAGTTTATGCAAGTACCTAGAAAGCCACATTTGGATGCAGTCAGACGTATATTGAGATATGTGAAGTCCACATTACATTATGGACTTTTCTATGAGGCAAGTACAGATGTACAGGTGTTTGGATACATAGATGCAAATTGGACTGGTAGTATGTCTGATAGAAGATCTACCAGCGGATACATGTTCTCTCTTGGTAGTGCAGCAGTTGCATGGAGTAGAAAAAAACAATCTACAATTGCTTTGTCGAGTATAGAGGCTGAGTATAGAGGTGCTGCTATTGTAGCATGTGAGGTAGTATGGCTGCAAAAGCTATTGGCTGATTTGGATGTGCAAGTGGAAGGTCCAGTTGTCATTTATTGTGACAACATGAGCAGTATACAGTTGGCTAGGAACCCTGTCTTCCATGCCAGGACAAAACATATTGAGGTACACTACCACTTTGTGAGATAGAAGGTACTAGCAGGTGAGATTGACTTGGTGTATGTCAGCACACAGGATCAGATAGCTGACATCTTCACAAAGGCATTGGGTACAGAGAAGCTTCAAAAGTTTCGAAGCTTACTTGGAGTTGCAGAGATGCAGTTGAGCTTGAGGGGGAGTGTTGAGATGACAAGCTCAACACATGTGGACATTGATGATGGACCGCCTGGTTAGATGGGTCCACACATCTACACTTAGCACGTCAGTGGTCATTATGACTCTCACATGGCCACTGACTCATTACCTATTATATTCAGGTTGTTACACCTATTTACAGCTGGCATAGTTATAGCGCCAGTCGACTAGTGTAGTCGATTATGCATTGTTTGACTTAGTAGGCCACTTTTCTTTTATGTTGTATCTTATCTATACTTTGTGTATATTGTAAAGAGTGTGGAAGAAGAATAAGAAATCAGCAAGAAAACGTTTTGGCCTCCATCTCTCTTCTTGTCTCTTGAGTGAGCTTCTCCTTGGGCATTCTGTGTATGTTCGGCGCAGCATCTTGAGCAACTCCCCCCACCACGTGATTCTTGAAAAGTTCACTGTCTAAAGTGTCAGTAGACTCATATCCAGAAGTCATCCTACTAGGTGCCATCATCCCAAATACATCCTTAGTAACTTTCTCTTTTCCTTTGTCCACGACATCATATCTCCCCCTCACTAACATATTGGTGTCAGTGGATGATGAGTTCCTCAATCTCCCTCTCCATGGAGATATTGTTTGACTACTAGGTCCTGTCATAGCAGTGCTCTGCTGCATATCAACAGTAGATACATGAGTGGAAGGCATATCCGAAGGCACTGTTGCCGGTGATACATACCAAGATCCCATCTCATAAAAAATAACATCCCTGCTCACCAAGGTCTCCCTGGTAGAGGGATCATAGCATTTGTATGCCTTCTTCTCTTGCGAATATCCAATGAAGACACACATATGCGCTTTTGGATCCAACTTCTTCCTTTTTTCATCTGGAATATGCACATAAGCAAGATCTCTCTCTCTAATTTGTCTTGTTCTTCAAGTCCATACCATAGCCGAAAATCTATGGCATCCTCTTGTCGCTCACTTGACTCGCCCTCCTGAGCTTCTATCTGTCCATACCTTTCCAGTTTGGCTGTTCTTTGTTCCAAGTCAGCATACTGCTGCACTAGTAACTTCAGGCTTTGTTGTTCTGCCACTAGGTTTTTCTCTTCATCTTCCAATCTTTGTCTTAGGCAGCTCTCATTGTCCTGGGCTTCCTGTCAAGATTATGGGAGAGAAGGAAGGAGTCTCACTTGTAGCTTTCTTGCTTTGCACAATGGGGGAATACACACAAGGGTGGAGGCTGAAAATAGTTTTCCTCTTCTTAGTTGTGTAAGCCAAAAGAACTCTCATACAAAGAAATAGAAGAACCCTATATATGGGTCTCAAACCAAACTCAAATAACTAAGGTGGCATACTAATTGAGCCACGAACTAGAGTAGATAAGGATAGATGTCATGTAGCTATTATTCATGGGCGGTGTACCAACCTGACACGTCGGTGACATAAATGCACAACGGTCACCCTAGCATATCATGAGTGGAGCTCGATATCTCAACACTTCCTTGGTCTTTGCTTCCAGCTGATCTTGTAGCGCTTTCACCTCCCTTCTTTGGTTGGCTCCTTGCTTTGAAACTTCTAGCCTTAAGGCCACCAAAGTTTCCTTTTCTTTCTCTAGCTCCACCAGGGCCACCTTCTTTTCTTCTTTCACCTTGTCCAATTGTGCTAGAAGCTCAGCCACATAAGCATCGTAGTTGGCACCAGGTGGCATGGGAGTAGAGGATGTAGTGGTTGACGCCTCTAGCTTTTGTCATTTTGGATCTTGCCTAGACTCGGCATCTGCGGTAGCGAGCCTTTTTGCTCCGGCTTCTAGTACAATCTCAGCCACTTTACTGACAAGTAGCTGCATCATGCTCATCAGTTGGGCCGTGTCTAGAGAAGGTGTGGGTTGCAGTGTGGTTGTGGTGTCGGTTGGTACTGGCATGAAGGAGAAAGGCAAGGGGTGCAGCAGAGACTTTCCCTTGCCTACAACTACTGGGGCTGCTTCCACACTACCACTTGCTTCAGCCTCATGGCGAGGACTCAAAGGGTCAATCTCTCCTACCCCATGGGTTTCTTCGACAGATCTACGAGTGGCCTCTACCAACTCAGCAAGTTCTTTCATTCTTAGCTCATCGGCTTCCTCCTCTGCCCTTCTTTGCCTCCCTTCTTCTGCCCTCTTTGATTATTCTCTAATTCTTTCGAGTTCTTCATCTTCTTTTTTCCTTCGTTCCTCCTCCACCCTCCTTCCGTGGTTTAGCCGCTTGAGTGGGTGGTACCTCCGACTCTCCTTTGTCGCTTATTGTGTTTTCACTCGAGCCTTCTTCCTTGCGGTGAGGTGAGCTTTGGTGCACAGCTTGCCCTTTATCTACACCAGCATCCTTGATAGCCTCATCAATGATTTCCATCAGGACACCGCCATATCTGATTGTAGAGGCTTTCGAGCAGGCTTTTTTCTTATGGATCATGCAGTAGAGGCAGGAGACTCCCCACAGCTTGTGCTACGGCTAGAGCCAGGAGCGCGGCTGAACTCTTAATAGTTTTCTACACAAAGCCGTTCCAATCCACCTCCTATGGAACTCCTGCAGTGATGCTTTCTAGCAATGGTACCTCGATTCTATTCATTAAAGCGTTGTATCTATGTCCTGAGAAAAGGGCGTGGACCATTTTAGCTTGCATCCTTGTTGCGGGGTCTGAAATATTAGCCAAAATGATTCCATCCACTATGTGCACGTCCTCTTTTTTGACTCCCATCATGGTATATACATTTCTTTTTGAGCGCCTCTCCTTCTTGGACACAAGCCCCAGGGCTTTCTCGACAATGGCTGCATTAAGGGGCACTTGCACCCTTCTTTCCTAGTCACCAATCCTTACTGTGACCGTGCCACAGCTCCTACCTTCATCAAAGCTCCTTAAGAAGTCAGCGCACATGCTGTAATCTACAGCCTGTCCAACCTTTTCCATGTACTTTTGGAGGTTGTATTTGTCCACCAACTCCTTCACTACCGGCTCTTCCAGGATGGCTTCGTCTAAATTCATGGTATGTTTGAACGTGAATTGGCTAAATCCACATGTCTCAACACTGATTCCATACTTTGTCAGCTCCTCTTTAGTGAATGGAAGTTTACCCTGTCCTGCCATGGTAGGTGCCTGTCATTACACCATGCCAATATTAGTGTTATGAATTGACTCATCACTAACAACAACCCAAGAAAGAATGCGTGTGACAATTTTCCGTGCTGCTTAAGAGGCATGAAACTTGGAAATAATTCAAAAGCAACATCTATTTCCTCCTTGCATTCTTTCCTATTTGAATTCAATTGATCATTTTCATCCATTATACATCTTGCTACATCACTTGGCTCTCACTTTGCTCCCCTCCCCCTTCTTAAGTTTTAAAGGAATCCTTCCTAGGATTAGCAAGGGAAGAAGGAGGACTCACATGGACTTTGTGGGGTGAGTTACTTGGCCAACAGCCAAGTATAGAGGTTAGGGTTATATTCAAGCTGGGCATGACGATCAAGTTCACATGGTCGTATGGAAGCTTGGGTGATATAGGTCAAGACATCATGAAAGATGTCCCCGGAGTTGAGGCGGTTAGCAATGTGCAACTCCTCTTCCGTAAGGAATTGGTCAATGCAAGGGTGGGCCAACACATGGTCATCTAGGTGTATATTGCGTGTATTGGCCAAAACCCTAAACAAAAGAGGTGCCACATAAGTAGGGTCATGTTCAATTGTTTTGATTGCCCTTCTTTGCTCGGCATTGGTCATGATGCAACAGCCTTTTTTCTCCCATTGGAGTCGCAAGGCATACCACAGTTGTAAGAACGAAGAATCAGAGCTGGCAAGCTGTGTAAGCTCCTCCAGTTCTTGTTCAGGTGCAGAGCAAACAAGCTTGCGGTATGAGGTAATTAGTCTTCTGAGAATGGCTTGCTCCTTTGAGATTTCTCCATTAGCAATTAATTCGGTGGCAATTTTGGGAAATTTGACGGTCATAAATTCATAGTCTTCCCAAGTGCATGGCAACGCACGAACATCAGAAGCAAGGGATTCATCGAGAAGTCCTAAGTCAAGCCTCTCATAGCTCCTAGCAAATGTGGTGAAGGTGTTATCTAACTCCTTGATCCATGTCACTACATCATCTCTTGAGGTCTCAGCAAGATCCTTGGCCACTGAAAGGAAAGATCGCCTTTCATACGAAGGCCTAAGACCTGCTGGTGGTGATGGTGCAATTGGGTTGGACAGTGGTGACTCCATTGATGGCATCACAGATGGGACTTTGCACACAGGAGCACTTTGAGATGATGTAGGGAGCTTCAGGTGTTCTACATTCTACCTGAGCCGGCATGGGGGTGCGCAACTCCTCTGACTTGGATAATGCTAGGGCATCTAGCTTTAGATGATAAATGTGTTGGGATTTATTAATCACAATCGGTGCTGGTCCAACTTGCTTTGCAGCCTGTGCTCCATATGTGCAAGCCTCTCTAGCTGGAGTGGGGTTGCTTAGAGTTGAGCCTCTTGAATGGCCACTCTAAGGCACCCATATCCAAGGGTTGCCCTCATAGTATCCTTGTGCTCACAAAAGATCTTTGGGGATCCATCGCGGCATGGTAGTGCGCCTATGTTGATAGCATCTGAGCTGCCTCTTAGGCTGTGATTGATAGTTTTTGTGTTTAGAAGCACGTTTCTACAGTTTATAAGGAGGTGGCCCTTGTCATTTTGGCACCCATATGAGCGTGGACTCCTTGGCCTTGTGAATGACCTTGGTGGCTTGCTTCTAGTAGTTTGAGTGTGGGGTGAGATATCACATCCCTTCTCCCTAGGCTTGGTCATAGGCGTGGTCGTAGGGGTCTCTATCGGTTGCTTTGCAATTGTAGAAGAATAAAAGATAACCCTTGTTGAAAGAAGTCACTATGTGCACATTGCCTATAGCAAGATGGATGCAATCTAGGTTATAGTCCACATTGCAGTTCATCTGCTTTTTAAAAGTGCGACCTAGTAGTGACTTATTACCGGCCCCTTGAGTGTTTGGAAACACATAAAAGAAGACTGGTATACTTTCAGCAGACTCGATAGACACGGCCACTTTGCATTTTCCTAAGAGTGAGTAAGTGTTGCCCCCAAATGGGGTGAGTTTAGCATTTGTAGGCTGTAATTTAGGTTGACCAATGCGTGTCCAATGGTCATTCGTCAATATATTATAGGTGGCACCTTCGTCAATCAAGGTAGTGACCGTGATTCATAGGTAGGCAGGTGACACTGCTTCCTCGTCTTGGTCTATCAGTTCGGTAATAGTGGCCACACAAACATTGGCAGGGGCTCCATGATAGGTGGCTCGTGCAATGGATGGGGAGGAGGATAGTACTTTTTCATGCGACTGCCATTGAAGAAGCCTATTCCTTCACCTTCGAGAGTCTCCAATTCAACATTGCCTATTCTACTAATTGTATGTACTCGAAAAGGTCCTAGTCCTCAAAATTTCATTTTCTGTTTGTGACCCTTCACAGAGTATAGTAGAACCAAGTCCCCCTGATCAAAGTTGTGTTGTTTGACATGCTTGTCAAACCACATCTTTCTTTGTGCCTTCTCACAAATCAGAGCATGGGTGGCTAAGAGTCGAGTCTCCATGAGACGCTCTAACTCCACTAAGCAATTGGTCCAAGCCTCTCTTCCCTCCCAATGCTCCTGGACTGCTATCCTTAAGCTAGGGACAAAGAACTCTAAGAGTATAATGGCCTTCGTTCCATAAGTTAGCCTAAAGAGCGTCTGTCCTACAGCCGTTTTATAAGCTATACGATAGGCCCACAAGGCCGCCATTAATTTGTTATCCCAGTCACTTCGTGATGTGGATACTATTTTAGTAAGCACATTGACTAGGATTTTATTTGTGGACTCTACTTGGCCATTTTCTTGAGGGTAGTAGGGCAAGGACCTTCTATGAATGATTAGGAAGGTTGAGAGCACGTGGGATATCACTTCATTAATGAAGTGTGTGCCCTGATCACTCACTGGTTCTATTGGACAACCAAACTGTGAAAAGACCTGCTCCCACAAGAGCTTCGTAGTGGTTTTAGCATCGCTCTTTCTAGTGGCTCTTGCCCTTCACCCACTTTGTCATGTAATCAGCTGCCACAATGATGTAGCGTGCCTGGGAGTACTGTGCCGCAGGACTGATAGGTCCAATGAAGTCAATGCCCCATTTTTCGAAGGGTTGTCGTGCTATTACGGGGGTCAACTCCATCTTAACCTTGCGCACGGGCACCTTAGTCCTCTGGCACTCATCGCAGTGTTTTACAAATTTAGCAGCATCACGAAATAGGGTGGGCCACTATAGTTGGGATTGTAGCACCTTACGGGCTGTTGTATCCCCACTAAAGTGTCCTCCAGCTATTCTACCATGTGCTTCTCTCAATACATCGTGCATCTCGTGCTCACACACACATCTACGCAACAAACTGTCTTGTCCTAGCCTATAGAGTTGGTCAGCACGATCAGTTGGTATGGCTAGATCTTTAAGATAAGTCTCCTTAGCCTATCTTTCTCAATAGGTCTCTCAGGTAGACCTTTCTCTAGCACTTGAACTACATCATCGGCCCAATATGGCGTCAGATCGGCCCTAAACAAGTCTCTTTCGCTAGACAAGCCAAAGAGATGAGCGTTCGCTAGGTCGTCGGGTATGCCTTGTCCAGCAACTTCTCTTGTGGATATGTGGGACATGTGATCAGCCATGTAGTGCTGCTTTCCCTTACGTACAACCACAGAAAAAACAAATTCCAACAAGAGAAGTAACCATCTAGCTATGCGACCTGTAGTGCACAGCTTGCTCATGAGATAAAGCAAGGCTTGATGGTCAACGAAAAAGACCAAGGGGGTGGCCAACAGATAAAGACTAAATTTCTTTACAGCAAACACCATGGCTAACCCTTCCCTTTCGATAGTGGAATAGTTCATCTCCATTTCAGTGATCTACCTTACTGGCAAAACTCACGGGGTAATCTAGGTTATGCTCACCAAGCTAGCATAGAATAGCTCCAATAGCAAACTTAGAGGCATCTATGTGTACATGAAACGTTATGCTCTAGTCTGGGGCTCGTAAGATTGGTGCAGTGGTGAGAGCCTTCTTCAACTCTTCATATGCACGCTAGCATTCCTTAGTCCACTGGAATACGATCAATAATTTATACAATGGTCTAGCAATCAGTGCATAATTCAGTACAAAGCGTCGATAGTATCCCGTATGGCCTAAGAAACACTGAACTCCCTTGTAGTTAATGGGTGGTGGTAGGTCGATAATGACCCTGATTTTTGAGAAGTCAGTGGCAATCTTGTTCCTTGACACTACGTGCCCTAGGATACATTCGTGCTTCACCCAAAACTGGCACTTTAAGGGGTTCAACGAGAGGTTGTATAACTGACACCGTTCAAAGACAACTCTCAAATTTTCTAAGTGTTTAGCCCAACTAGAGTGTATGCATAAGTCTTCTGCGAACATCTCTAGCTTGCGTCTAAGCATATCCTTGAAGATGGTGCACATTAATCGTTGGAAGGTCGCAGGCGCATTCATTAGCCCAAAGGGCATAATGATGTAGGTGAATGCATCCCACTCCGTGATGAAGGCAGTCTTGTGCCTGTCATCAGGGTGCACTTGCACTCGATTATAGCCAGAGAAGCCATCCAGGAAGTTGTAGGCTTCTTTTCTTGCTACCCTCTCCAGCATGTGCTTGGTATACGGTAAGGGGTAGTTGTCCCTCCTCATAGCAGCATTAACTTTTTGTAATTCATGCACACTCGAATTTTACCATTCTTTTTCATAATGATCACTATAGGTGATACCCAATCCATGTGCTCAATCTCATATATAAATCCCACCTCCATGAGATTATTTATTTCCTCCTTCACTGCATGGGCGTGTTTGGGATTCATAGGGTAAGGTCGTTGCTTTGTTGGCACCGCATCTGGAACCATTGGGATATTATGGGTCACAACCATAGGATCGACTCCTTTAAGTTCCTCCAAGGACCAGGCAAACACATCGACATACTCTCGTAGGAGAGCAACAAGTTTAGCCTCCTCATCCTTAGTCAAGTCGTCAGCAATGAAGAGAGGTCGAGGCTTCTCACCTTCCCCTGCCAAGTTGACTTCCTTGACCTTGGCGGGTCCCTCAATTGGCTCACTGGTTTCCCCTTGTCTCTTTGCTCCTAGCAGAATCACCACTCTATCACCCTTATTAAACTTTGTAAAGTGTTTGGGGATATCTTATGGCTTTCTTTGCCTCTCTGCTCCTGAGTCCTTAGTTTGCTTCCTGGCCTCCTCCTTTAGCCATCTGCGCCTTAGGTGGACTGGCAAGTCCCCTTTGGTGCGTCTGACCTTAGAGGGTTGGGGTATTTCGAGATCACTCTCCATACTGATTTTTGACTCCGATCTGAACTCACATCCCTCACTTGAGGAAGGAGTTTTGCCAGGGGGTCGTAATTCAGTAGTAGGTGTATCAGTCTTAAGCACTAGAACTACCAATGGTTGCGCCACTCCTGCCTGCTCGTAATCCATGGCTCCTATGTGCTCCAACCAGGATCTATTGCACTCCATCTGCATGACTCCTCTTTCATTCCAGCCTGCCCTTTCCCTTCTAGGCCTAGAGTCTGCCTTGATCTGTTCAATCGCTCTCCCTTTAGTGTCATATTCTATCGTGTCTGACTCTTCTTCACTCTCATCTCCAATAGAGCGGCAGTCCTCATACTCCTCATCATCAGATTCTTGCCCCTCTGACTACTCGTCATCCCCCAGGCTTTCCTCTCCAATCTCCTTTTCGTCAGTGACTAAAGCCCAATTGTATAACAGGTTAAGACTGTTAATTTTGGTCCATTCCCACTCAGGCTTAGCCAAAAGATCACTTAGGGGTTTTAGATTGGCAGGCATGTTGCCCTTCAATTTATCGGTTAGGTACTCTATGATTTCGTGAAGCTCAAGCTTGTTGGTGGGGATAACGAGACCGGTTTCCTTGGGTTATGTGAGCTTCCTGCCATCATGCAGAGTGGCACGATGGGCTCCCTTACTGGCATGCTTGGGGATTTAGCAGATTGCCTATATAGCTCTTCCTCATCTGAGAACGGTAGGTCAACGGTTGCCAAGACGTGCATCCAATCCCGCTTGTCCTCAGGGCAAGGGATGCACTTGGTCAATGACCCATAGTGTTTGCTTGCCTCTGTATCACCTTTTAGCATGGTTGAGATAGCATCAAGGTTGGCTGGGGTAGTCTTCCAGGTATCCATCTCAACCCTTACCGCTTCTGCTCTATTCCCCAAGAAGATGAGATTGTTACCCCAATCTTCAATAACTCACACATTCCTCATCCAGGGTCGGCCTAGCAGTATGTCATAGTCCACTCCCTTCATGGCAATGAAGTTCACAGAAAAATGCACCCCTGCAACCTTCACTGGCCAGTTCTTTAGGACCCCGAATGGTCTGACCTTCATTCCATTGGCCAATGTGACATTGAACCTAGCTATTTCCATAGTTGGGCTGTAGAACTGCGTGGCTCAAGACACTGACATCGGTGCCTGTGTCTACGATTCCTTTTTGTGTTGCATCCCCCAAGGCTAGGATAGGTAAGACTGCATGCATCTCAATGCCTTCCCAGAAATCATTGACGTGCAGTGACCTTGGAACTGAGTGTAGCATTAGGCTTGGAATCTGAGTGACTACGTCCTGCTCTTGCAAGTCAGCAGTAGTATGCTCTTCTTTTCCCTCCACCCAATACTTTAATTCTTGCCATAAGGAAAGGTGCTACCAAAGCAGATCTCCTAGGCTCACGGTTACTGGAGTGGTTATTAAAGTGGTGAGGAGGTTGCTGGGTGGTTGCCTTCCTCCTTGATCAGCACTCTTTGGCCATATGTCTTAGTTAGCTTGTTGACATGCTTCTTCCTAGTCTTGCCTTTGTGGCATTTCATGTGGTGTGGGTGCATTCCTCGATTGGGGTCGCGACGGGGAAATGGGTATACTTGCACTAGAGAGGTCTTCAATTTGGTCTTCCAGTATGGGCTCTACATCCTTAAGGTGTTCTTGGGCATCCTTAACCCACTCTTTGACTTTGGCTATAGCCTCGAGTTGCCGTTTGGAGTGGGGGTATTCCCCTACCTTGGCACTCCTTAGTTCTGCTGTCTTAGGAGCTGAGATCTCTGCCTCTGCATCAGTGACTCTCTTTCTTGTCACTAGCATTGTAGCTTCCTCTGTCTTAAGGGTAATCATTGTGTCTGTTCTCTTTCTCCTTCTCCTCCAGCTTTTCTTTCCCAACGAGGCTGCATCCAGGTTACTTGGCCCAGGCAATGAGAGGCCTATTTGTTTTGTCTGTGCTCGCATCATGACATGTAGTGAGATGGGCGTATCCTCACTGACAAAGGTCTCCACACGGAACAGCCCCAAGGGTATTGAGGGCACGTTGGCAGAACTAGTTGATGGTTTCTATCTAGGATAGTCAGGAAATAGGTGTGTGATTCCACACTCGGTGCATCGAAGGTCAGCTTTGTCCTTGTTTGCCTATTCCCTTTCCAAGTAGCATGATGAAATATGGCTTGGATGACCACAAGTCCAGCATGAGATTGGATCTTGGCTTGGTCCTCCAAAGCCTCTGCCTCTTCCTCTACCTAGCGCCATCATCGGTACTGGTCGGTAGTCCATCAGGACTGGATTGCCTTCCTTATCATAGGATATGTATGGGTTCACGCAGGTCACCTCTTCACTAGGTTCTTCCACATAGTGAACAGGAGCATAACTCGGTGGATGGGTTACATAGGGCCCTAGTGGTCTGGGTATGCCTGTTGGGTTCATCTCTAGCCTAAGAATGGCCGGTCTTGCATCATTTGGTGCTGGAAGCACCAACTGGGCTCCCCTGCCAAAGAGGTTAGGTGGCCTGTTGTCAAGATTGTGGGAGAGAAGGAAGGAGTCTCGCTTGAAGCTTTCTTGCTTGCACAATGGGGGAAGACACACAAGGGTGGAGGCTGAAAACAGTTTTTCCTCTTCTTAGTTGTGTAAGCCAAAAGAACTCTAGTACAAAGAAATAGAAGAACCCTCTATTTGTTAGATATGATCAATGCCCCACCCTCATTAGGTGCTACCAATGATCCATGGTGCTCAAAGTTGTAAGGCCCCCATTATGAGGAGAAGCCAAATGTGAGCCCGGACATTGGTTGAGTCCTGACTTGTATATCAGATGAGGTCTATGTGACCGGATGGCAAAAAGGTGACTGTTGTGGGTCTAATCTTTGGGTTAGACGGAGTGGTTAAGCTGGTAGCAACTCGAGGCACATTGCATTGAGTTGCGTGGTAAGGGAGTTAAAAGGGGCCCCTATTGTGGGGTCCGGGGGCCGCGGAAGCGGCCCCTGGCTGGGGGGTCCCAGGGGGGCCAGCGGCCCCCCTGGCGGGGGTCCGGGGGCAGCGCCCCCGGCCCGATGGTAAAGGGAATATTCCCTGGAATATTCCCTGGCCGACTAGTGGAGGCTCATATGGTAGGTCGGTCAGCAGGCCGACCTAACGACCTTCGCGGGCTATAAAAGCTAAACCCCTTCGCAGCCATCTGACACTCATCTTTCACCCAGTCAGAGTTGTTGTTCCAGCTAGCCTTAAGCTCTTCACCTATCTTCTGTCTAGATCGCCATCTAAGCTTCACACAGTGGAAGCGCACGGGTGGACAGAGCCATCTTTGTATCAGTTGTTTGGAGTTAAAGAATTTTACTGATTCTCCTCTTATCTGTTGTGTACTCTCTATCTCTTTCTCAGATTCTGTTCGCTGCGCCGTGTAATATTTTACACTATATGGGTCTCAAAACCAAACTCAACTAACTAAGGTGGCATACTAACTGAGCCACGAACTAGAGTAGATAAGGATAGCTATCATGTAGCTATTATTCATGGGCGGTGTACCAACCGCGTCTGCAACTGACAAGTCGGTGACATAAATATACAACGGTCACCCTGGTGTATCACGAGTGGAGCTCGATATCTCAACACTCCCCCTCGAGCTCAATCCCAATTCCTGCACACCAAGCAGGTCTCTGAACTTGCGCAGCTTCTCTGCGCCCAATGCCTTCGTGAATATATCAGCTACCTGATCCTCTGTGCTGACATAAACTAGATCAATAAGACCTAGTAAAACCCTCTCTCGCACATAGTGATAATGCACCTCAATGTGCTTTGTTCTAGCATGATAGACTGGGTTATTTGCCAAGTGTATACTACTCATGTTGTCACAATAAATGACAACTGGCCCATCTGTAGACTGATGCATATCATAAAGTAGCTTATGCAACCAAGCTACCTCACATGCAGCCATTGCTGCACCCCTGTACTCAGCCTCTGTGCTCGACAAGGCAACTGTAGGCTGTTTCTTGCTGCTCCAAGTGACTGCAGCACTCCCAAAAGAGAACACATATCCACTGGTAGATCGTCTATCAGAAATACTACCAGCCCAATCAGCATCAGTGTATCCATGCAGCTGTATCTGAACCCCAGTCTCATAAAATAGTCCATACTGCAATGTGGACTTCACATACCTGAGTATGCGTCTAGCCGCATCCAAATGTGGTTTCCTTGGAGCCTGCATAAACTGACTTACCAATCCAACAGCATAGCTCAAATCTGGCCTGGTAATAGTCATATAAATCAAGCTTCCTACTATGCGTCTGTACATAGTAGGGTCTTCTAGAAGCTCACCTGCATCTGCGCTCAGCTTCACATTCTGCTCCAAAGGAACTGAAATAGGCTTACAGCCTGTCATCCCATATTTGGACAGCATGTCCAATCCATACTGCCTCTGCAAGAGCTGTATCCCACTTGGTGATCTAATCACCTCAATGCCCAAGAAATAACGCAGCTCTCCCAAATCCTTCATCTCAAACTTCTGCTTCAATAGCATTTTCACATGAAGGATATCTTCATCACTGTCACCTGTCATAATCAAATCATCAACATAAATGACAAGCAGCATAATACCTTTCTCTGTTTTTCTCACATAAAGTGAGAAATCTGCCTTGGAAATCTGAAAGCCAATAGTGACAAGATACTGTCCTATCTTGTCAGACCATGCTCTAGGTGCTTGCTTCAAGCCATACAAGGCTTTCTTCAACCTGCAAACAAGCTCAGGATGAACAGCATGCACATAACCTGATGGCTGCTCCATATAGACCTCTTCTTGCAAATCACCATGCAAGAAGGCATTCTTTACATCCATCTGATGTAAAGACCATCCCTTTGATGCAGCCATAGCAATGACTGCTCTTACGGTTGCCATCCTTGCAACCGGACTAAATGTTTCTTCATAGTCAATGCCATATGTTTGTGCATACCCCTTGACTACTAATCTTGCCTTGTATCTGTTCACAGAACCATCAGCATTGTGCTTCACCTTATAAACCCACTTACAGCCAATTGCATTCTTACCTTTAGGCAAAGGTACTAACTCCCATGTAGCATTTGCTTCCAAGGCATCCATTTCTTCATCCATGGCTTTCTCCCATTTTTCTTTTCCCATGGCTTGCTCAAAAGATGTGGGTTCTGGTTCCTGTATCACTTTGACCATATATGCATAGTGAATGGCTGTAAATCCATCATATTTCAGCCTATCGACAGGATACCTAGCTCTTGTAGACCTGCGCAAAGTAGGTTCACTCCCAGGTGCTCTCAAAACATCCCTGGTCTTCCTTACTCCAGGTGTAATAATAGAAGGAATACCCAACTCATCATCAATGCTCTGTTCTGAGCCACTGGATTCACCATCCACATAAGAGTGACCTGCATTCACATCAAACATGGGCTGATCAACCTTCTCTTTTCCTTTTCGTGATACCTGCATACCACTATCTGCATTGCTTTGAGAAGATTCTCCTGATCTCAATCTGCCTGTCCATGGCGAAGAATGTGAACCACTACTAGAGGACGCTCCAGGTCCACTAATATTTTGTGACTGCTGTTGTGAATTCTGTGTAGCATTACCATTTTGTGCATCTACATCATCAATCACATTTACTGGTTTATACCAGCTACTCATCTCATCAAAAACAACATCTCTGCTCACTGTAAACTTACGAGTAGAAGGGTTATAGCATCTATACCCTTTTTGCTGCAGAGAGTAACCAATAAAGATGCACTTCTCAGCTTTTGGATCCAACTTGGATCTCAACTCATCTGGCACATGTACATAGGCAATGCAACCAAAAATTTTCAAATGAGAAATATCTGGTTTCCTACCAGTATACCTCTCCTCTGGAGTCATTCCATGTATTGCTGCAGTGGGAGTCCTGTTCATTATGTAGACTGCTGTAGCAACTGCTTCAGCCCAATAAAAATCTGGCAAGTCTTTTTCATTGAGCATGGCACGAGATACCTCTCCAATATGCCTGTTTTTCCTTTCTGCAATTCCATTTTGTTGTGGGGTATAACTGCATGAATATTGCTGCTTTATGCCATGCTCCTGTAGGAACCTTGCAAACTCATTTGAGAGGTACTCTCCCCCTCCATCTGACCTTAGGCATTTTATTTGCAAGCCTGTTTCTTTTTCAACCATAGCTTTAAGAGTTTTGAAATGCCCAAAAACTTCACTTTTCTTTTTCATAAAATACACCCAAACTTTTCTGCTATAGTCATCAATAAAACTGACAAAATAATGACAGCCTCCAAGAGATGCAGCTTTAGTTGTCCACACATCAGAGTGAATTAATTCCAATGGCTTCTCACTCTCTTGAACATGTCTAGGAAATGGTTTCCTTGCCTGTTTTCCAAACTGACAGGCTTCACATACCTTATGCATTTCTGCAACCTTGAATTTGGGCAATCCTGCAACAATATTTTGGGCCTGCATTGATTTAAGTCGCTGTACATTAACATGACCAATGCGTTTATGCCAGATATCAATATCTGCAACTACACCGGTCCCATGTGCAAACATTGCTGCACTCAATTCAGACATGTCTGCATCCAATGTAAACATTCTGCCCTTCTTCTTTCCTTTTGCTATCAAGCGACCTTTATTTTTCATATCCTCAACAAAGCATCCATGAGGATTAAATCTGACCTGCAAGCCCTGTTCAACCATTTGACCAACTGAAACCAGATTCTTGGTGATATTCGGGACATGAAATACATCGGACAGGTATTTCTTTTTCCCACCCTGCATAGACAAGGGAATTTTTCCAATCTGCACAATAGGATGTGCAGTATCATCACCAGTCTCCACAAATCCTGGTTTTTCCATTTTCCTTGCATCCTCCATCCATTCTGCATGACCTGTCATGTGGTTTGATGCACCTGAGTCAACATACCATACATCATTGCTTTCTTCTGCACTTGTCATAGAATTGTTCATGTGCTGCACCATGAACAAATGCTCATTTCTGTCATCACCCTGTCTACAAGAAGATGCATAATTCCCTTGTTGCAGTTTTCCATTCATGATGTCATTCTGCTTTTTATAGCAGTCTTTAGCCATATGACCCATTTTACCACAGTAGTAGCATTCAACATTACTGTTTGCATTTTGGCCTCTTTGCCATCCACCACGACCTCTTTGGCTCCCCCTGCCTCTAGAGTTACCACGTCCTCCTCCATAGGACTGGTTTTCTTGAGTCTGTTGCATATTCTGATTTCTGCCACGGCCTCCAAATCGGCCTCCTCTACCTCTGCCTCTACCTCTTCCAGCATTTGAGTAGAAGACAGCTTCTTTTGAAGTTCCTCCTGAAGAAGATGCACCACCATTTCTCTGTTCCTCAGAAATTAGAAGAGCAATCAACTCCTCAAAATCAGGAAATCTTTCACGAACTGAAATGGATGTCCGAAACTGTGCATAATCCTTTCCTAGACCATTCAAGGTCACAGAAACTAAATCATCATCTTCCACTGGCGACCCAATGGAAGCAAGTGCATCTGCAATCTTCTTCACCTTCATGTGGTAGTCATTGATACTCATATTTTCTCTTTGCACATTATGCAACTCTTGCTTGAGCTGCATTTTCCTGGCTTGTGTATTTGTGCTATACATTTTTGACAAAGTATCCCATGCCTCCTTTGGCGTACTTGCATCTTGAATATGCACAATCATAGAGTCTGAAATGCTGATTGACAGCCAATACATAACTTTCCTGGCTCTCTCATGCCATGTTTTAAATGCCTGCATTTGTTGTTGATTGGGAACATCAGGAAGAACTGGTTCTTCTTCATTTCCTGCAACAAATTCCCAATATCCTTTTCCCATAAGGAAATTCGTCATTCTAAACTTCCATGCCTGGAAGTTGTTCTTGTCAAGCTTTTCAGTGACAATCTGTGAAAGAGAATCAGACGCCATTACAGAATACTGCAAGAAATTCTGTCACTGCAAAAAAACACAGCTTCACCCTCACAAGGGCAAATCTGCAAAACTGGCGAAAGTGGTATTTGACCACACAGTCACTTCCTAGTGACGATTTTGCATAAACAGGAACCAAGGATGATTCTGAAACTCCCAATGTCTCTGCGCACAAGCATACGATGCAATTTCTACAGTAACTTTTCACCGACCTGTAGAACAGTGGTCGCACAGCATAAAACTGAGCCTTTTCTTGAGTGCGTGCAGAAAACTTCCGTCTGCAAAACAGGCCCCGAAATGGCCTCAAATCAAAAAAACAAGGTCGCCACGGGCTAGAGCCCTCTCCCGCAGCATATACTGCCCTCTTGCTTCACCGCGAAGGGCGTCTCAACCTGAGACAATGCACTCCTGCAATTTCCGGTTGTGCTACCTGCAGAGATCTGCTCCCAAAACAGGAAATGAAAGCAACACTGCTCCTCTTACCAGACCACCGCGAGCTTGGCTTGCTTTCTTGAGCTCCTTACCACGAACAAGGCTCTGATACCATGTCAAGATTGTGGGAGAGAAGGAAGGAGTCTCGCTTGAAGCTTTCTTGCTTGCACAATGGGGGAAGACACACAAGGGTGGAGGCTGAAAACAGTTTTTCCTCTTCTTAGTTGTGTAAGCCAAAAGAACTCTAGTACAAAGAAATAGAAGAACCCTCTATATGGGTCTCAAAACCAAACTCAACTAACTAAGGTGGCATACTAACTGAGCCACGAACTAGAGTAGATAAGGATAGCTATCATGTAGCTATTATTCATGGGCGGTGTACCAACCGCGTCTGCAACTGACAAGTCGGTGACATAAATATACAACGGTCACCCTGGTGTATCACGAGTGGAGCTCGATATCTCAACACCTGTGGCATATTGCCTAAGTATGGAGGGTTGTATTGCTGCGCATATGGGAATCTCCTTGGCAATCTACAATGTAATGCGTCATGACCGAACCTATTGTAGTTTGAGCACAACCTAGATCTAGGATCTTGGCACTCGGTTGGGAGGTGGTTACCGCCACAGTGTATACACTGCACATGCGAGTGCACAGGCTTCCTCATTTGGTCTTGCAATTGTGCAAGCTCCATTCTCACCTCAGCCAGCTCTTGGCCTTGGTCAACATTCTTTCCCTTATCCTGTATTCTAGAGTTCTCTCTCTCTCCTAAAACTGTTGACCGCTCTGGAGCTCTCTGACTTGCACCTTCCTGACTAGTGTTCCTCATGCTTCGCTGCCTAAGCTGATCGTCCACCCTTATTGCCTCTTCAAAGACTCTAGCTAACACGTCCCAGTGTAGAATGGAGTTACCAGCTAAAGCCTTGTAGAGTTCCTCGCTTCAAATTCCATTTATAAACACGGTAGACACCGCCTTCTCGTTAGGTTGCTCATTTTGCAGGGATCCTCTTGAAGAGGCTATGCACATGAGTGACATAGTCCCTTACGTCTTCCTTTTCCCTCTAACTAACATTCATCAATCGGACGATGAGATTGTTAGAGTACCCTACGTCAGACAATCTCTTGATGAAGAGGTCCTTAAGACGGGCAAAGTTCGTGCGCTCAGTTGCATCTAGACTAGTGTACCAAATTCTCCCCTTATCACCTAAGCATAGCCCGAAGGCTTGAGAGTGTTGTGTAAGGTCCATGAGACCGTTTGCTTCACAAACTTGTTCAAATTGCTCCACAAAGCTATATGGGTCATTGCTAGGTTCATACTTGTCTAGCTGCTTTGCTACAACAGGGATCCTAGATTGCCCCTTTGCCCTTTGCGTGACCCCTAATCCCGAGAGTAATGCGGTGGCTAAGGCTGTTGCGCTCTACTCAGCGGACATATTGTCCATGAGTCACTTGGCTACGAGTTCACTCAACGATAAGTCAGCCTCTGCTTCTCGTTCTCTCTCTGCATTTGGCCCTGCTTTGGCCGCGCCAGCCAAGGCTAGCACACACTGGCCTCGTACATGTCTACATCTTGTTGGAGTTTCCTAGCCTTCTGCTCGTGATTATAGGCAATTATGCTCTCTAGCACCTTTCTAATCGTCTTTCTTTCCTTTTCTAGGCTTGCTACCACTTCCTCTACTGGTCTGCCCTAAACTACCGTCCTAGTCAACAAGTCGTACTCATTGACTAACTCCTGCACTAAGACTGGGAATTCTCCCAAGTCCAGTCGGTCCTCTCTGTGTCCACCTTGATATCCTAACATTGCTCCCACTTCCAGCTCCACAAGGTCATCGATCAATTTGAGTAGCTCCGGCAGTTTCCGATCCTCTATGTTGTCACCTTCTAAATCTTCGTGTCCTCTTAGGGTCCTACTAATGGAGCTCTCAGGCACCCAACTATGTTTTGGGATCTTCTCCGAATAGTGGGTTCCTTGATGTCATTATATCTCTTGATGAGTTCCTTGTTATTGAAAGCAGTTTGTCAATCTTATTCACAAGTTGTGCTTCGTGCTTTCTAGTGCTCAGTGCAAAAACAGGCTTTTTCTTTTCTTGTAGTGCACCTTTGGTGACAAAATCAAAAGTGAGGTGCGGATGCAGGCAATGCTCAATGCAAATCCACCCTTCCCCTCATGTTCGTAGCCTGATATGGCTTTTGGCTGATCTAGGGTCTTACTGAAAGTCCATGCTGTGTTCTCTATTCTGCTTCAGGGTTGGTTGGGTGGTCACCGAAAGTCAAGTCAAATTCTAAATTCGGTTTGCTCAGTGTCTAGCCATTCGGGGTGAATCCTCGGTTATCATGTCTAGTCTCTAGCTTCTAAGGGCTAATTTGGGTTTCCAGGGGAGTCAGAGATGTGAACAGGGTGGCCAAGACTGTCAAGCAGGTTCAAAAACCCTCTATTTTAAGTTTTGGTGAAGTGGTTCGATTCTGGGAATCGGACGGGTTGGTCCGATTCTGGGAATCGGATGGGCTACTTTGATTTTCACACTAGGAAAAGTGGTCCGATTGTCGCAGTCGGACGGTCCGATTTTGCGATGGGTTGAGTGGTCCGATTGTGGCGCTAGGACACGTGGTTCGATTTTGAGATTGGGTCCGATTCTCGTAGTGGTCCGATTCTAAAAATCGGATCTGACAGGGTGGTCCAATTCTTGCAGTCGAACGGTCCGACTCCAGAAATCGGGTGGTCCTATTTTGGGAATCGGACGAACTGGTCCGACGGCACTGACGACGGCTCGCGGGTTGCGCACGATGCCTCAAGCCCAATGCCTACTCCATGGAATCATCCCGTGCCTTCCAAATAGATGCAAAACAATACAAGGAAATGCCAGGCAATACATAGAATCACTGTGGCACTCGAATCGATCAGCACTCCAAAGATCTCCATGCAGCTCCCTCTCTCTCCCTGGCTCTCAAGCTCACTCTCTTCTCACAAGGCAAAATGTCAAATGTAGTCTTTCCTCATTCCTTGGGCCTCTTATTGCCCCATCCTAGCCTGCTGTAACCTCAAAAGCTAATCCCTCACACTCTTCCAGCCAGAAATCTGAATTTGTGCCCCTATTTTCCTATTTCCAATAGTAGCAGAACCCTTTCTGTTTTCCTTCTTTTTCCTATCCTAATCTTAACCTAATGCAACAAAAATTAAAACCAGAGATGGAGATGGAGATGGAGATGGATGGTCCTACTCTAATATTCAACAACAAATAAAAATACTTACTTGCTCCAAGGATTAAAACCTCCTAAATCTCCTAACTCTCTCGAACACCAGTTCGGCTACAAACCCTACTTCTATGCTCGATTCGATGTGCGTGGCGCTCAAGGCTTGATTCTGTCTGTCCCGACAACGGAAACAAAATGGAGGGAGCTATGGAGCTCTACCGCGACACCTACGGGCCGCTTATTAATCAAGTGTTTCAAGCCGAGCGGCCATGGCTACCTCTCACATAGCCGACGCGCAATGCCTACCTTATGGGTGTAGTGAGCTTACCTTGATGCTCGATCAAGTTCCCTCCTCTCTCTTGCACTCTGGTAGCTCCACGATCCTTGCGGCAAGCTCAAGCAACCTCAAGCCCTTTGCGTCAAGCTCCATCCTCCATAGCCACGTGAGAAAAGAGAAGAGAAGAGAAGAAGAGAAGATGAAGAGAGAAGATGGGGAGCTTCTTCTCCATGATCCCTCACTCTCACACACTCACTCCCTCACTCAAGCACAAGCAAGAAGGAAAGAAACAAGAGAAGAAGAAGAAGAAGCTTTTGCCACACACAAGAATGAGCTTCTCATTCACTTTTGAACTTTATATACATGCCCTATCTTTTAGGCAGTCATCCCCACTTTTTACATGGCCGGCCATTAGCCTCTGCCATTAGCCTAGGCCCTCTTTTCCTATTTCCCACCATTCCAACTTATCCCATTCCCAACTAGTGCATACAATTTGTACAAGAGTGAGCCTGGCACTCTTTTACAAGGATTTGGGAGCGCTTTCATAATTAATGGTGCACTTTTACTATTTTCTTTTCTCGAGGTGACATTGAGGCCTTCTAGAGAGGTCGTCATTCAAATTTTTCAGGGTCTGACTTCCATCTCGGGTGCCTTTTCCTTCCTTTGTCCTATGCCCTTTCAGTTATCTCCTCTGCTCCATTCTCCTGCTCCTTTGCTCCATTTTCCCGCTCCTTTGTGCTACGGTAAACATGCCTAAACCGATCTGTCACCTTTCTTGAGGTGATAGATTCATTCAAGTTTTTGAGCATCCATTTGTTCTAGTTAGGCTTCCATTCCATTCCATGATGGTAGCCATTTTTTGCAACTAGCCAATTGTAGCCTTCTTTCGCATCAAGGATTCAAAAACAAAAACCTTGTGGGCTTTACTAACTTGATCAGGGTAATTTACTATACATGCCACATCAAACTGCCAAATAAAAGTATTTGAATCTTCATTGGAAAATCCTAAGAACTTTGGGAGGGAAATACTAAGATGATGTGTCATTGGAATTGAGATGATAGGTGAAGTGGAGATTACTGGTTAGACACCTATTGGATTGAGTGAAGCAAGCAATTGGCATTAGGTTCAAATGTATAATAGGTGGAAAGAGAGAAATATTTGATTACTAGTGGGACACCTATTGGATTGAGTGAAGCAAGTAATTGGCATTAGATTCAAAGGTGTAATAGGTGGAAAGACAGAAATATTCGACTCGCTCCCAGTCGGGGGAGTAGAATGCAAATGATGTGTCTAGAATTCTAGGGTAGCATGATGCACCTTGGCTACAGTCTCTATTGAGAAATGGGACAATCTTGAGAGGTAGTATCATTAGATTGAGATCACCATGTATGGCTTGTATCCAAAGTTGCCTCAAGCTACCAATTGTGCAAATGTGTATGCATTCAAATTAGTGCACATAGGAATGAAATTTATGGTCACCATGATTGTTGGTTTCCTTGTACAACCGCCATAGAAATGATGATGGATGCACTCAGAACCAACATAGAAAGACACTAATATCACTTTTGATGTTCAAATCTCACATTGAAGAGTGAGACATAATCATAGCACATGAAACAAGCACAAAGAGATAATCAAGATTCAATCCAAAGCGTATTGCTAAAATCAAAGTCAATACATTAGTTTTAGAGACCAAATTGTCTCAACATATTTCTACAAAATACGAGAGCTAAACATTGAGGGGTACAATGACCAAGGCATTGTTACTAGCTAAATACACTTATTGGGGACAGTACAATATAGATCTAATGTTAAAGCACACCAAGGATGCTAGTTAAAGAAGATTGGAAGAATGCCTTAGGAAGGATATGGCATGGAGCAAGAAGACCTCCTACTACTTGGCCTCCAAGACATTGAGTATGCTTGAACAACCAATAACAAACCATGCTTTGCTTCCTCATGTTATATAGGTTGTTGCTTCTAGTGAGGTGTTCTCACTACCCATGTGCCATGTTATGTGGTAGGACATTCTCTCCACCCATGCACGATGTGGGGTCGCCATTACTCATCTGCTCCCATTGGCTCTTCATTGCGCTCGGCAGCTCCTCTATTTAATGCCACTGCTACCTTTAACAAAGCGTCAAAAAATTATGAAGACGTGACTCATTAATCACATGATTTTCCCCATTGTTGTATTTTTTGTCATTGCAATGGCTCACTACTGGTAAAGCATTAGTCAAATCCATACCAAACTATCGTTGAAATGGTTTGTTATTTCCACTTGTGATCTCAACATGAAAAGGCATATTTTGAACATCATGTATCCCATTGTGACATCCCCTAATGGATCTATGATTATCTAAAACTCCTCTTTGGGAGCTAAATGTCTAACACGTGACACATTAGTCACATGACTTCTACATCCATGTGACCTTGGACATTGCAAGTAACCTTTGAGGGTAAGGTATTAGTTAAATCTACACCAAACTATAATTGGCCTAGTTCATAATGACAATTTGGAATCTCTTGATGAAAATGTAGATTTTAAAAATTCTTATGAATGGATCTATAATTATCTAAGATCCCTCTCTAAGCCCTAAGTTAGGCAATCTATCTTTGTTCATAGCTTGTGGAGCCAAGCACATCCCTATGAACACGCAACACATAGTCTTTGCTAGTTGCTCGATCCAAACACCCCATTTTGTTTGGATGCCCACATAATGCACATTAAATGTATCATGAATATTAAAATATTAAATATTAAATATTAAAGTCACATAATACGCTAAGCATCATCATGATTGGATAAAATAATGACCATGTTGTAGTAATAGCATTGTATATGTTATCCACTTCAAAGTAAAAACTCTTAAATAGTGCCACTTTCAATGCAAATTTTTTAATCTAAACAATACCAAAGTATGCATAATTATGTGAGTGCCAAGGGAATCGGCAGAGCACACATGTGAGTATTGAGAGTATATAATGTTCCACATATTTCTTTGACCAACAAAAATTAATTCAATGTATATGAGTCAATACTTGGAGCTCGGTCATGTTGACTATAAAGATTTTGAGCTCACCTAAGAGAGAGAGAGAGAGAGAGAGAGAGAGAGAGAGAGAGAGAGAGAGAGAGAGAGAGAGAGAGAGAGAGAGAGAGAGAGAGAGAGAGAGAGAGAGAGAGAGAGAGAGAGAGAGAGAGAGAGAGAGAGAGACACACATAGCTCTTTGGTGAGATAGAAATTTTAGCTATAAAAACACACACACAATCGATCTATTCTAACTAACAAATAGAAAAAAGTAAACATGGGACCACAAAACCTGTTATCACCACATTTTATTGAAGGTATGATTTGATTTTCAAAATTTTAGTACAAGCACATGAGATGCATTATGTATATTCAAATATCAAATATTAAATATAATTATAATTATTAAAATTAAACCATATAGTAAGCATCATTGGATTATTAGAATTGTTCCATATAAATCTCAAGAAAGAGATATCACATCATACGTACCTAACACATTTTACTCAATCTAGCTTTACTACTTCAAAAGCATTGCATGTCTTAGCACATTTGATGCAAGGTTCACAAAAAATAAGCATATATTATCACAAAAAAGTAATGGCTCAAGAAGTTTAAAATATGTGAGACAATAGGAGCTTATAAGTTTCATCCCAAACCAGACTTCCTCATTAGCTTCTATGACCATTCATCTGACAAAATCTGGCATTAAACCAACTAACATTCATTTGAAACTACATGAATTGCAATCAACAACCCCTTTTGAAAATCAGAGGCTCATGGTCATCCCTAAGCCCTTAAAATGATGCCTACATATCATTCACAAGCAGATTCATTAATGTGCGTGTCTTAGAAACAATTACCAAAAGTGCCCTTACTTCACCACCTAGTTCAATCAAAACTTGCTAAAGAACACCCTAGGTGTGCTTTGTATCACACACAACATCATACAAACCTTTATCGTATTCATGTAACTCAGCTGGGTACATGGCAAGTGCATGATCAATACACACGTATAAACCTATCTATGTTTCCATGAACTCATTCATCTTAGTCTCAAAACCTTTAAAGTTTGAAGAACTTGAAGTACTCCTCCTCGTGTTTCTTGGAACCCTTGCAATTCTTATACACTTAGAAATATATTTTCCTTGTCTCATTACCACTTCTTTCATTTTTCACACATTCATTATTAGGAACCCCATAGTGGGAAAACTTGCTTGAACTCTTATGCCAAACACATGACCATACATACAAGAGGAAGCCCACTTAAGAATACAAGAAGAGAGATGCATGCCACAACATTTTCTTACTAGTTTATTCTTCTTCTTTTACACAAAATACAATCAACACAAAGTCAAACAATGCATAAATGACTATACTAATCAATTGGCACTATAATTATGTTAGCTATAGGTAGGTGCAACAAACCAAATATAATAAGTGATAAGTCAATGTTCATGTAAGAATCATAATAACCACCAATGTGCTAAGTGTAGACATGTGGACCCATCTAACTAGGCGGTCCAAGTCCATCATAAATATACACACAAGTTGAGCTTGCCATCTCAACACTCCTCCTGAAGCTCAACTATATCTCTGCAACTCCAAGCTTTGAAATTTTTGAAACTTCTCTACACCCAATGCATTTGTGAAAATTTCAGCTATTTGATCCTTTTTGCTAACATATGCCAAGTCAATCTCTTTTGAAAGTGCGTTCTCTCTCACAAAGTGGTAATGCACCTCAATATGTTTTGTCCTAGCATGGAACACTAGGTTCATAGCTAACTACATGTTGCTCATATTGTCACAATTAATGTTAACTAGGCCATCTCCCTACATATCCAAATGACCCAATAAAGTTTGCAACCATACCACCCCACATATTGCCATAGCAGCACCTTTGTATTCAATAAATCAACTATAGGTTACTTTTCACTGCTCCATGTAACTCATGTGCTACCAAGGGAAAATATGAATCTACTAGTAGATTTTCTATCTAACATACTACCATCCTAATGTGCATCTATATATTGAAACACCTATATATCCTTTCCTACCTCACAAAAATCCCATAATGCAAAGTGGACTTCACATACCTCAATATGTATCCAATTGTATCCAGATGAGGCTTTCTAGGCATTCGCATAAACTCCTGACAAGGCCAATAACATAACTCATTGTCATACCATACTTGGATAGCATATCCAATACATATCTGACACATGGACATATGCAATACAACCAAACATTTTCTAGTGTGACACATCGAGTTCTTTCAAGTAAAGCATTTTTCGGGGCTCATTCCATGAACTATGGCTATGTGAGTTCTGTGCATAATATAGAAATTTGTATGAATAGCTTCAAACCAAAAATATTTTGGCAAATTCTTTTCAACCACCATCAATGCCCATGTAACTAATGCAATATGTCTATATTTGCTTTCTACAATCCCATTTTGTGCTTGGATATACTTGTAAATAAACTATCTCTTTATCCCATGAGATCTCAAGAAGTCATTGAACTCATTAGAGATGTACTCTCCCTCCATCTGACCTCAATCACTTAACTTTCAAGCATGATTATGTTTCAACAATAGCCTTGAAAGTTTTGAAGTACTCAACTACATCACTCTTTTCCTTCATGAAATACATCCATAGCTTTCTTAAACGATCATCAATAAACGTGACAAAATATTTGCTACTACTAAGAGACATGTTTTGTGTAGGTCCCAAAACATCTATATGCACAATATTAAGTATATACCTAATCGCATCTCTATCATGGGATAAAGGTTGTCTTGCATGCTTACCAATCTAATATGCTTCACACTTTGTGAAATTTTGCAACTCTAAAAGTAGACAACCCTATAACAAGCCCTTTGGATTGCACTAATTTTAATGTTTGCACATTTGCATGTTCAATATGTTGGTGCCATATTTCAATGTCTACAACCACTCATTTGCCTTTATCATACATAGTAGCATTCGTAGTAGGAATTCGAGCATCTAAAGTAAACATGTGGATAACTCTACTTCCTTTTGCAACCAACTTGTACTTATAATTAAAGTTTTCTACAAAACCTTTTGCATTAAATTGAGCTTGCAACCCTTGCTCTACCATTTGGCCAATCGACACTATTCTTTGTTATGGATAGCACATGTAATACATCTGACAAACTCATTGTCTGATCATCATGCATGGATAAGGAAACTTTTTCAATATGTGAAATTGGTGGCATGAATCATCACCCATCTGTACATGACCTGGATTTTGTAAATCCTACATCTCTCCAAACCATTCAGCATGGCTAGTCATATGATTAGACATGCTTCAATCAGCATATCATACATCATCATGTATCCTCTTTCCTATAACAACATTCATCATATGCTATATAACAAATAGACACTCATTTTTATCTTCATTCTATCATAAAGACGATGCACAGCTTCTTGCTACAATTTACCACTGTGGACATCATCCTTCTTAGTATTATGTTGGACTGCAATATGTCTTGTTTTGCTATAATAATGACAAACAATATAAGAATTGCTAGAACCTCTATTCTTTCATCCACCTCTTCCTCTAGAACTCGACTTGGATGTTCACTCTGAGGTAGTAAGGTGTGGACTTGCAATGGCACATCTTATATAGCTCTGTCAATTCTTCCATAATCTTGTTGAGAAAGTGAGTGCCTCTGCCCCTGATCAACTCTAAGGGACTACAAAAGTGAGTAATGATATTCTTGTACATAAACAAAGCCACATTGTTGCCATCATCCCACTTTAGAGCTTTGGCTTCACACTACTTCATCACATAGTCTGTACAAATCAAAATGTATCTATTCTACTTCCTTCTAATTGGCAGATCGATGGGGCTAATGAAGTTGATGCCCCACTTCTCGAATGGCTTTAGGGAAAGGATAGGCTGTAGGGGCATAGCTCTAGTTTTGGTAGGCTTTCCTATCCACTGTGAGACAAGCATCACAATGTTTGCAATATTCATAAGTATCTTTGTGTAAGGTAGGCCAACAGTATCTTGGTAGGCTTTCCTATCCACTGTGAGACAAGCATCACAATGTTTGTAGTAGTCATAAGTATCTTTGTGTAATGTAGGCCAACAGTATCCTACGAATAGAGCCTTTCTTACAGCTACTTCTCCTGCAAAGTGTCCTCCACAGGGCTTATCATGGCATACTTTTAGATCTATCCTGATCTCACCTCTTGCAATACATATTCTTAGTACTTCATCTTTTCCCTTTTTGTACAAAGTGCCACCTAGCAAGGTGTAGGAGGTTGATTCCAATAGAAGCTTCTTCTTCTCATGGTCGGAGATACCAAGAGGATATTGTTGAGTGGCCAAGGGGTTGGCTATATCTGTGTATCAAGGAGTTACAGTCTCAACTAGAAATAGGGAAGCAATAGGAAGCTCTAGGTCATCCCGCTTCTCTTCGTTGCTCTAACAAATTTGTGATAGATTATTAGCCAGGAGATATGGGGGCGACCAAGTTTGGTAACCACTTTAAAATCAAACTCCTAGAACAAAAGGAGTCATCTCACCATTCTTCCCTTTACATCTGCTTTGTTCATCAAGAAGGATAGAGCCTCATAATCCACATAAAATTTGAAGTATGTTGAGTGACAGTATAGGTAATGTTAGAGTTTCTCCAAGCAAATACCATTGCAAGCATTCAAGCTCCGTCACTGTGTAGTTTTTTTCTCGATCAATTACTTTTTGGCTTGCGTAGTAGATATGCTGATCTAACTTTGAGGAGCCTTTTTGACATAAGATTACACCTAACCCTTTGACAGATGCATCACTGTGCACATGGAATTCCTTTGTCCAATCAATAGGTTGCAGATGACTGCTTCAATTAGAAAATGCTTCAGAGTGTTGAATACTTCATCAAGTCAACAGCCCATGTAAACTCTATATATTTCCTCAAGAGCTTATGCAAAGAGGCTATATTTGTTGCAAAGTGTGCAATGAATCATCTGTAATAGCCCACATGGTTGAGAAATCCCCTCAATTATTTGAGGTTGGTTGGTGTTGTTAGAGCTACGATCTTCTCAATCTTGGCAAGGTCTGTTGCAATCCCTTGCGCACAACCAATGTGGCCTAGAAGAACTCCTAAAGATACTCCAAAGACGCATTTGTCAGGGTTGAAGGAGATCCTATACTCTTGACATCTGTCAAAGCACTCTCCAGGTGTTCCTAATGCTCACAGTTATGCTCACAATTAGGCTATAGACACCAAAGTCATCCAAGTATATCTCATTGAAATCATGTAGGTGATTTTAGAATGCAACCATCATCACTCTTTCAAAGGTATTAGGAGCATTAGAGAGCCCAAATTTCATCACTCTATGAGTGTAAGTTCCCCATTCTATTGTGAAGGTTATTTTGGATTAATATTCTTGTTGTAATCTAGACTTAGTTGTATCCACTAAATCCATCCAATGTAGGGAGTAAAGCTCATGGCCTGCCATACTGTCCAACAGTTGGTCTATGAAAGGCATAGGGAAATGATCCTTTTTTGTCTTGGAGTTCAACTTTTGGAAGTCTATACATATTCACAGTTTTCCATTCTTCTTGGGTTCTACCATGATGGGCAAAACCCATTCACTATTGGCCACACTAGATAGATAAACTCAACTTGGAGGAGCTTTAACAATTTGTCTTTCACTAGGGCAGAGTAGTTTGAATTCACATGCCTCTGTCTTTGCCTCATAGATTTAGCATCAGGCTTGAGGCAGCTCGAGGCCGATGTGATGTTGACACATCATGGGATCAATCCCCTTTAAATCTTTATAGGACCATGTAAACATATTTAAGTTCTCCTTCAACAGGTCATGCAAGATTGATAACTCCTCTTCTACTAGGCTGGTATCCACCTTCAGGTGACATTCAGTACCATTTGTATCCATGAAAGTTAATTTCTTTTCACTCTCCACTTCACAGATGAAGGTCCCACAGATTGCTTCTGGGTATAAATCTGGCTCCTTCAAGGGAGCAGCCTCCTCTTCTTATGCTTCACTAGAATTGGCTTCCTCTTTCAATGAGGACTCAACTAACTCTTTAGGATGTTGAAATGGTATCAGAGTTGTTTCCGATTTTATGGAAGGGTTCATTATCTCTTAACTCAAGGACTCATCTTCTAAGGTTGCATCCAAGAACATCACATAACAAGCATCGTCTAAGTTTTGTTGGGGCCGTGGGACTAGTGCTTGTTGGCAAGGTGCATCATCATCATCCTTTCTTGAGAAGGGTAAATTCAGGCGATAAGAGCTACTACTAAAGGAAGGCTTATTCTGCTTAATCCATTACTTATAAAGGTTTTGCATATGATAAGATCCATTTACCAGTCCAAAGGGTACCATTGTCATTTTGTCCAGCAGTATGGAATCTTCAGTTTCTGTAGCCTTTGGAACTTCGTCCTCATTTGTATCCTCTTCAAGCTGGATAGATTCTTCCAATTCACTTTCATAATCTTCTTCTATACTATCATCATCGTCCTCTTTAGAATCTATCTCTGCATCTATATGGGCTTTTAAGAAAATGATAGATTCTTTGTGACATCTTCTACCTTTGTCTCTAGCTCTACTAAGCTATGGCCATGTAATAAGGAGAGCAGTACATCCATGACTCTATCTCATTGTTAGAGGTAATTTTGAAAGTCATTCTTGGTTAAAGCACGAGGTATTAACCCATTGACAAGGACTTTGCATCTTTTGGAAGTTGGCTTACAATTTCCACTATCAAGGATTATGCCTCTGCTTTCTTGGGAAAGAACTATTTGATAGCTTCTTCGTTTGTTGATGTGCCATTTGTAACTTTGTTGGAGGAGTCAGTTAAGACTTTGATAGAAGTATATCCATTACCTTTTTGTGAGCCATACAACTTTAGCACCACTTTTTTTGGTCCTCTGCCTAGGGTTAGGGTTCCTTTGAACCAATATGTTTATGCTCTGCCTAGGGTTAGGGTTCCTTTGAACCAATCTATTCATGCTCTTGCTTCAAAAAGCCATGGTTTTACCACAAGCAGAGGGTATAAGGTCTCGTAGGAGTTTAGTTTCACTACCAGATAGATCAACCAATAGTCTCATCCTACGAGAGTTGTCTTCACATATGGGAGAACACCCAAAAGCTTACTTCTGCTTTGATCTATGAGTCTAATAAGCCATTATGTAGTCTGCATACTTTGCAAGCCTAGATTCTTCATTGTCACATCCATCTTTATGCTCACTAAAGAGCCTCCATCAATTAATGAATCTGCCATAAAAAATCCTTCAAGACAAATTCCAATCTCTGGGATACCAGGATCAAGGAAGGCATTAGCCAAATCCACTTCTTTCATAGGTTCTAGGGCTTTATTGGACTTGGGAAAAGTTGTAGGAGCAATCCTTGTGCCTCTTCTTCTTGTCAACACACTTTTAAATTTATTTCCATAGTAACTAGGAGACAATATCAACAAAACTATCGAAATGTTAGGTTTGGTTTGAAGGTGTCTGGGTCTTTGACCAAGTCATACTCTTTGATAGGATCCACAAGCTTCTCCAATCAGCTAGGGAATGGGGCAACACCCACTTTTATCTTTTATCTTTCTTCTAGTAGTGGCAACATCTATACTTCTTTTATCACTGGGGATACTTCTACTCCTCTATCTCTTGGACATGTGGTCCTAATTCTGTATCCTTCTATGGTACTAGGCTGATCTATATTGTACTATTCTATTTCTCTTTTGGAAGATTGAACTTCACCATTTTGGCACAAGGAACATTCTCTTTTGGAATTGTGGGTTCTCTTTTCTTGGCATGGGTTATTGTAGCAACTTCCAATTCCACCAAGTTGGAGGCAAGTTCTTAGGTCTTTTGTTGGTTATTTTAGTAGTGTTGGCTTTCACAGGAGCTAGTCTAGGACAATCTTTTGCAGTGTAGTCTTCTCCTTTGCATCGACTACATAATTGTTTGTACTCCATGGATCTTTGAGGGTTTGGAAAATTTGGTGAGATATGTCTATTTTCTCCACATCTGTAACACTCAACTTTTGATCTCTGGACACCACCAGATTATCATCCTTTGTAACTTTGAGAGGGAAATCTCCTTGGGCCGCCAAACTCTCTAAGCTTTAGTCCAATATCCTAGATGGTCATATTGGATTCCAACAAGTTGAATCTTGCTTCTTCATTCTTCCTTCTTTCATGCATCTTCTTCAAAGAGAAGATTTCCTCCATATGGTTCTTTCTTAAATAGTATGAATAGAAGGCTCTAGGAATAGTTGGTTTTTGGGTACATTCAATGGCTAAATGTCTTTCTTGATGGTATTTTTTGCACCATGTATTAGATCACATCACATCTCTTCCACCTCTTGCAGGACTAGATATGTTGGTGGTATTCACATTTAGAGTTTGCAGCTATTTTGTAATCACATCCATCAACTCTTTCTTGATGCTTGCAATTGAATTGGACATATAGTCCTTCAAATTTTCTCCCCTTGGAGTACTTATAGTAGGATTTTTCAAAGTCTTCATAATCACTTCACAGACTGGTTGGGTTGATCGAGAAATTCCTCTATTCTAATTCTTATTTAGAGCTCCCTTTGAGATGAGTGGTTGTTGGTTTTAGTTTAAGTAGGGTTCCACTGTTATTGTTGATTTGCCTTTGCGGTAACTGTTTGAGGCCACTATTGTTGTGGTTGAACCATCATTTGAGATATTGTTGTCTACAAACAACTATGGATTCTATGCATTGTACTACGAAACAACTATGGATTATTGTTGTCTAAGGGTAGGGATAGGGAATAGTCCATAGGACTACATTTGATGGGTATACCCTTCTTGGTATGGGAGAAGGTAAGACTCCTCTTATGGCCAATTCTATAATTTGTAAGAGAGACAATGTATTTCAAAATGGAGATTTCATCAAATAGCTCATTTAAGAAGTCTTGTAGTATATCAACCAAACTATGGATTTGAGCATGAGTTTATGCAACAATTCACTTGGGTTAACATTACTAAAAACCTATTATGATAACTTTTAAAGAAGTTACACATCAAGGGCAATATTTTGGATGCAATATGATGAGCCTACATGGTGATTCATCAAGGTTAACATTGCCAAAAACCTATTAAGATAAACTTTCAAAGAGATAAGTTGCACATTAAGATCAATGTTCTCCAATACAACTAAGCTCTCATTCTTGTGAGCAATTAACTCAGATACTCCATCCTCTATACAACCTGCACTATTAATAAAGTCTTTCAGTTTCTCTTCTTGATCATTTGTAGATCTAGCATGTGGCCACCAATATTTTTGAATGTGTTCATATATGTCTCCCATATAACCCCTGATTTCTTCTAACTTGCTATGTATTGTTACTCCATTAGTAAGATGTCCTTCATATTTCTCTTCCAATATTCTCTTGATCCTTTGTAGATAGTCATCAATGTTCTTACCAAGAGAAATCAAAGCTTTTTTACATCAAAATAGTGTCTTCACTTGCTTTTCGATCCCATTGAAGTGATGAATGATCCTCAAGAAATGAGCAGAACTATCATGCAATTCAACATACTTGAGAGCACGACAAACCGCCTTCTTTCTTGTGACCTCTTTCATTTTGTGTATATTTATTTGTATGTTAGGAGTGTGCTATACAACATTTGCTATGAAGACACTCTTGTTTGTTGTAGAAGCCTCCATACTACACAAAACACATGCATTAGCCTTGAGGATATACAAACTAATCTCAAAATTTAAAAATATTGAAAACTCCTAGATGGCATTGGATTAGCCTTCTAATGCATTAAATATATTTTTGGAAAAGTTCTAAGTCTTAAGATCATAGATTTTCAAGTGATTTTCTAAGAAAATATCCAAAGCATCTTACTTAGAGCATTGGAAATCATGAGATAGAGAGGTGAAAAGAGACTTTAAAAAATGAAAGAGAGAGACAGAGACAGAGACAGAGAGAAGAAGGAGAATATGAAAAAGAGAGAGATATAGGGAGAGAGAAGGGAGAGAGAGGAGGAGGAGGAGAAGAAGAAGAAGGGATGTGTGTGTGTGTGTGTGTGTGTGTGTGAGGGAAAAGAGAATTGAGACGAAAGAAAAGAGAGAAGGGGGAGGAATCATGAGAGGAGAGGTGAAAAGAGAAAAAATTTAGAGAGAGAGAGAGAGAGAGGAGAAAGACAAAGAATAAAGAAGAAAGAGAGTGTGAGAGAGAGGTGAGAAGAAAGAGAGAGATAGGGGGAGAGTGAGAGAGTGAGAGAGAGAGTGTGAGTGAGTGAGTGAGTGAGAAAGTGAGAGAGTGAATTGACAGGGAAGAAAAGAGAGAGGCGGGGGGAATCATAAGAGGGAGAGGTGAGAAATTAGAGATAGACAGAAGATGATGATGATGAGGAAGAAGAAAGAAAGAGATGAGAGAGAGAGAGAGAGAGAGAGAGAGAGAGAAGAAGAAGAAGAAGAAGAAGAAGAAGAAGAAGAAGAAGAGAAAGAAAGATAGTGTAAGAGAGAGGTGGGAAGAAAGAGAGAGAAAGAGAGAATTGAGAGGAAAGAAAAGAGGTGGGGGAAATCATGAGAGGGAGATGTGAGAAGAGAGTGAAAAAAATTAGAGAGAGAGAGGGGGAGAGAGAGAAGAAGAAGAAAGAGAGTGAGAGAGTGTGTGTGAGAGACAAAAGAAGAAGAAGAAGAGAGAGAGAGGTGAAATAGAGAGAGAAATGAGAGAGGAAAAGAGAGTGTGAGAGAGAGTGAGAGAGAGAGGTGAGGAGAGAGAGAGAGAGAGAGGAAAGAAATGAGGGAAAGAGGGGGGAAATCACGAGAGGGAGAGGTGAGAAGAGAGTAAAATAAAAGTAGAGAGAGAGAGAGAGAGAGAGAAGGAGAAGAAGAAGAAAATGAAAAAGAAAAAGAAGAAAGAGAGTCACTACAAGATACATGCCTTATATTGACATTCAAAGTGACGAAAATGTTCATAAAGAAATTTTCTCCCGTCATCGCAAAAAACATAGGTATTAGCAACACCATAGAACAGTCGCTATCAGCATTGTTATCAGCGTCGCTATTTACATCGCTATCAGTATCGCATTTTTGCAACGCATATTGTGATGCTAATAGCGATGGTAACAGGAAAAAAAATTTATGGCAGGGTAGCAAGCTGCTCTGCCCCACAAATAGCACTATGTGCTTTATTTGGGCCATACAAAAGAGTTTCAGTAATGTGTACAATGCTCGTGTAAATGAAGGCAAAGTGTACTTGAATCATAACACTGATACATGAAATAAATACATGATCGCGCAATGAAAGCGACGGTACAATCATGGCAAGATACTACTACTACATAGAAAATGCCTATACAAATCACGTGACCAAAAAAGAAGAGTATGTGAGCTCCACGGATCCAAGGGCGAGCTATAGATCCTCGCCATCCGAAATCTCATCCCACTACAAAGGAGCATTGAATAGACTCTACAAAAAAAGAACAACTACACATCAATCCACCATACAATAATGCATTTAAATTAAATAGTAACTATGAACAAGAAAGATGAGTGACTTACAAGGCCACCGCATCCATACAATCAATCGATCAATACAGTGAGATTGTGTCTCTCTACATATCGAATCTCTAGGCCGGTGGGATCGCAGTTTATAATGGAGTGCTGCAAAAGAAAACAAAATACAACTGTTAAAAACATGATTGTCAGTACAAGGAATATTGCAAAAAAAAAAAGCAAGCAGAACAAAAGAAAAACTTACAAAATCCTCCAGATATGTCCTATGGCTACCACTCCTAAGTTGATGGACCACTCCTCTCTCCAGTCCTGCCCTCGCCGCCTCGTGCTGCTGTCTCCAATGTCCTGGAGAATCTGTAGCCTCCTTCCTGATCCAGTGCCAGTTGTCCATGTGTAGCCACTCAAGCTTTGAGGCCCCACTCTTAAGTGCCTTGCGTACGTCCGATCGTTTGTGTGATATGTATGCATGCATGCACTCCATCGTCCAACCTGTGGAAAACCTATCTACTGCAGCATGTACCAGAAACTCCTCATGCAAGGATGCTACTATGTAGTCCTTTCTCCCCTCCCATATGTTCTTTCAATGATCCAAGATGTTGTGCCAAAAACTTGTTGGCACAACTCTTTCATACGAGCCATCACCCTCGTCTCCTCATCATTCATGGTGATGGCTCTTTTCCTATCATCTACAAGGTATCCATACCCCTCTAGGGTATGCCTAAGATGTGCTCTCCCACCTGCAACCATGCTCATGGGCATATCCAGGAGACCCCTGTAGATCAGGTGTAGCTACAGGGGTAGTATCTCTCAGAGTAGCATCCATAGGGGTGCCACCTGTAGACAACTGAGCAAAAGCTGAAGTGACTGGAGTAGACGTCCCCACAGATGTGACAAATCCCGTATGTGACGCAACTCCAATAGAACGATGAGATGAAGACACTGCGTCAGTATCTCCACAACAACCGCCTGAGCCATGCTCTCTCGAACCGCCATGAGAGCGAGGAGTAGCACCTGTATCCCGAGCCAACCACAGGCTCACTGCATCCATGTCTCCGTAGCATCCACCAGAACCACTCTCTCCGTTTGGCCCAAGTCTGGAGTGTCGACCTCGTCTACTAGAAACTGAAGCATCAAAGCGCACCGAAGTAGATCTAATAGAACGGTCTGATGGTATTCGAGATAGCTCTTGGTCCACCATATCTCTAAATCGAGCTATCTGATCTCGAGACATATGCGTGAAGATCTTCTGTAGCTCCTCGTCGCTCATCCCTCAACTCATCGTGCTGATCTAAATATCCACAAAGGTCACCTGCACTGACAAAAATTGATGTAGCATAATCAATATAAATCATACAAAGCATGGTAATATAAATTTTTAAAAAATAAGCTTACTTAAAATGCATATCTTATGTACCCTTATAAGCGACTCATCAACGAATTGAGTAGGTGGATGCTCCAAGTATAAAGTACCCTATGGTCCCATGTCAATTTCCTGACACAACTCCGTATACATTGGAAGGTTGATAGACATGGCACCACAAAAGGACGAGTCCACCTCGTTCTCAAAGCATTCTTGGACTCCTATATTTCCATCATTGTTACCTGATTCTGGCTCCTCTACATTCTTGGACTCCTATATATCCATCATTGTTATCGGATTCTGGCTCCTCTACATACTCCAAGCTTTCGGTGGCCTCCACACCTTGTAATATCGACCCCTCTATTTGCATACTGCCCTCATCTACACTCGAAATATTTCTTTGATTATATACTCTCGCACTTGGGGGAGTTGAAGGTATAGCATACCACCATCGAGGTTTTCAGGGGTTTGGATAGAAAATTACATGTTCAAAATCACATACAAGAGATATTTAACTTTTGTGACATGTACCATGTCGTAATAAAATTTAAAAAAATATGAGTTCATGCACCTATTCACAATGGGCCGGCAACACAAACATGTCGCGCAAATCTGTCTATATTTTTTCGGAATCTATTTTGAGAAATCCATATGGACCTTGTCTAACTGTTGCTCCAGCTCCTTCAACTACCACTTTGAACCACTACACATCAAAGGATCATGGAGAATCTATGATAATCCACCGTGATAATACTTTGCAAGTTTCCAAAATACTCCATCTCATCTATAACATGTTTGGATGCATTGCTCATCGTCGGCTCTCTTGCCCAAACTTTGCCATGATACCACAATCTGTTGTGGAGCGCATTTTGTCGATACGCTCCACGTGGAAATGATGTCCATGCAACCACGCTGCATTATATATTTTGTATTGTACATTGAAACACTCAATTAGTTGTCGCATATAAAATATAGATATGACAAACCCTAAACACATCATCACCTTTGGACTACATCCCCTTGAGAATTCCCACTTCTCGTTTAAGACCTCCGCCCCTTCACGAGACACTGTGGTCAAGGCTCCATGCAACCATCGTATTGACATAAATCGTGGCATCTCCTCCATGCCCTCGAGATATTGAATCAGTCGATGGCGCATATTACATCAAAATTCAGATCGTGCTTCTTCCTGATCTTTCCTAGCTTGCTCGTACCTAGCGAGCCACATCTCCATGGAGGCATGGTGCAACATACAAAAGCGATTCACTTTCTCCTCCATTGTAGCATCCATTCTTTTGTCTACCCCATTTCCAAATACCACCTCTCCAGTCAGTCTATTATCGTTCTTCAACGACCATAGCATACTATTGTCTAAATCCATCGTTGGTAGCCATTGTGAAATATGTACTAATGCCTCAGACACCAACCAACCTTCAACCATGCTACCTTCTGGCTGAGCTCATTGTCGCACAAAGCCTTTTAGGGTTTTCATGAAACGCTCCAAGAAGAACATCCATTGCATATGGATAGGTCCAGTAATCTCCACTTTATCTACAAGATGCACAAGAAGGTGGATTTGTATCGTGAGCTGGCTAATAGGTAGGTATTTCTCAAAGAGACAGACCGTCTCCATTATTCCCCGCCTTACGAATTCAATAGAGGACGTCTTAATCTCATTCTGTGAAATCCATTGCACTAAAGTTGACAACCTATAAATCGTCCCATGTATTTCTGGAGTAAGGTATCCTGCGATCGTGATTGATAGTATAAACTACCACAAATGAGGAAGCATTATGAATAAAAACTATACTCCAAATAGCAAAATACGCAGGCCACTTACAATTCATTCGTAGTACAAACCTGACATATCTTATGCTAATCATGGGATTTTAGCCCCGATAATTGGTCGTCTTTAGAAAACACGGACCTGAGAGAATGCATTATACCCATCAGAGTGGGGATAGACTTGACTATTTGCTTCACAATGCGCTCTTCTTTAGTGGACAAAACCCAAGGAGCGTGAGGTAGCTGCAAGCGACCATCAGCACTTGACTACGACTAAAGCCCCTCCATCTTGCCTACCTCCTTCAAATCCATTCGTGCCCCTACAGTGTCTCTCTTTCCTGTGATGTGGTCCCATAGTAAGCTTTCCACGTTCTTGAAAATATGCATGGGATCCAACAAGTGGTTGATCTATAAGTGGGTCCAATACGATAACTCGTAGAAAACTAAGAACTATCGCATTCTGTTTGGATGTGACTCTGACCACTTTCAGCTCGTACCAGCTTTGGGCATTCATACGTATTGGAGGTCGTCCAAGAAAACCTTCCCTGAGTTCATGACCCTCTAGTAAGAGAGTGGCGTATCCTTGATATACCATCTTCATCATGGTTCGTGACGTTCGAGAGTCTAACTGTGGCCCACACAATGGACATGCATGAAAACCTGAGGTAACCAGACCTGTTGATGGGACCTCAAATGGGCTGGCACTGGCTATGCACTAGCAAGACCTCATGCTCATAACAAACAAACACATCCACACGGCCTCGCGGGCCAGGAGCATCTATCTGCTACTAAAGGACGAACAGTCCTAAAGCCTAATCTATGCATTTATAGTTTTGTAGTCCAACGTTTCCCTTTCTATAAACTCCACAGACGGAGATTTCTTACACATTGGCAATAAATGCCACGATAATCACATACATGGGAGGCGACCTCTTGGTGGAATTACCGCGGCCTCACTGCAGCTCTCCTACATCACAGGGATTAGCCCCTTGATGCGTTGCTCAACATATAGAACAAACGAACAAACTCCACTCTTTTATTTCAAACATATTCTAGGAGATACCATGTGTCCTTACCAAATAATTCCCCAAGAAACAAACCACTATCCTACGGCTTAGGTTGCCTTTCCTCACTCAAGCGTGGGTCATCATCATCGAAAACAGGTGCTATGCATCTAGTCCTTTTATTTTGACACCATGGTTAACATGCACATGTAAAAGTGGATGATCCTAGAGTGCTCAAATATAATTTTCAATCAGATACATGTGGTGCACAACCAGGCTTTACAATGCATTTACTAACCCGTTGCAGCGATGTAAGGATAGCACCGAGACAACGCTCGTGCTACTATCCTCTTAATTAAAATACACCAAACCCTATGTCATGAAATGCATAAGAAAATCAGCAATAATCAGCATGCAAATCACACCATTCAAACATCCCAACCCCCTACGTTTAGGTATTGCTTTCATTGCATACGTATAGAGGTTCATTTTGTCATGTTTTAATGTATAAAAAGAAATAAATCACAAACTTTGAAAAGGAGATAGGAAAAACTGAGGCGAAACCTCATGCTTTGCCACTACCATACATCCACAAACAATCATTATATTTTTCCCTATTTTTGTAAGGTGTTTTTCTATTTTTCCACTTATTTTCTCCATTTTCTTGATTTATTTGTCAATAAAATATGCTATTTTCTGATTTTTCTTATTCCAATCACTTCAGCATACTAACATTCAATTTATTTTCCATTTCCCCTCCATTGAAACACATTTCACCTACCCGAAACAAAAGAACTACCATTTTACCGCTTAAAAACCGCATTTCGGGTTTACGGGAATTAAATAGAGTATGTAAATCATTGCAAAATCAAGATTTTCTGATACACAGCAATTAATCATGGTGCAACCAGCACTCAAACAAATTTTCATCCAATAAAAACATCATTACCATCATAAACTATCAAAAACCTTCATTTTTCTTCATAAAAATGGTCATACCGTGTTTTTACGTGACCCGAGACACCTTAAATGACTGCATGACCAGCAGACGGAGCCTCCATTGCTATCAATCCAATATTGTACATCAATCTTCAACATCTCCATCCATCTCCATCACCGTTTCCTTCAACCTCCCTCCTGGTTCCTCCTTCAAGAGAGTGCACATGAACAGCCCATAGAGAGGAGAGAGAGGGAGGAGAGAGAAAGACTAGATTCTGATCTCTTCATCTAGACAGCCATATCTCGCGCGAAGACCGGCGATAGAATCAAGAAAGAGAGAGAAGTTTCCTGGCAATGTCTCTTCCATGGCTTGCTTACAACCCCGAATTCGAGTTATGGGGGGTGGGGGGGAGGGGGGTAGCGAAAAAATTGGCGCCTTCTTCTTCACGCCATCTCCATGCCATTCGTGGGAAAAAATGAGGGGGGGGGGGGGGGGGGGGGGGGTCAAAGTCCCAAAGGGCACCCCCCCTTTGGTCCTAAATTTTGTCCACCTCTTCAAATCTTGGCTAATTTTTTGCCTCTTTCGCGTCCGGGCTCCGTTTCAGCCCTCTGACAAAACCTGCGCGTCCGTCTCAGCATCCCGCACTGACTGGCAACTCCTGGCATCCTGCATGTCAGTTAGAAAAATTATCAAAAATTTGCAAGTGTCACTCGGGCACCTTTTAAAAGCCGTCTTTCACTTGGTGCTTAAAATTGTCCTAGCTGCAGCCGCCACCTTCGATGTCGAATATTTTTCCCCTAAATTCTAGATTTTTTTGTAAATTTTAGGCACATCCCAGGCTCAAAACTCCACTCTCATTGGTAACCATGGGATAGGACGACTCAGCCCGTCGAATCCTACAATAGATCTGTACAAAACAACCAAAGGAAGCATCAAGTTGATACAAAATAGATACATATTAAAGCACAACACAATGCTCATCCTACCCCCTGACAAAACCAAGGCATGAAATCCACAAGGAGTAGGTCTAGCATAATCTGATAGAAGGTTCAAAGCTAGTCACTAATCGACTACTCCAACACGGCCAAACTAAAAAGAACTATCAAAGAGGTTGCCCTAAGTGGTGGCCTGAACTACCTACCTAACTAAGGACAACACAACTAGGAGCTCCTACTAGGCGAGGACTCCGATAGCCTGATCAAGAAATATTTTCTTTTAGCACATTTCTTCTTATAGGTTTTTATTCCCCCATACTCGGGCATGTAAAAAGGAGGGAGCTGAGCGTAGTGACCCAAGGAGAACAGGGCATCGGCCTCGGGTCCTGTCTCGGTACCCAAGAACCTACCAAGCCCTCACAAGGCGACACTTAATCCTTTTCTGACGCTCACTTTTATTTTCGCTCCAACCTTCCTTACTTTCTTCTTTTCCAGCGAGACGCCACCCCTAGGAAGACAAGGCATCGGCCCCGGGTCTCTGACTCGTCCCAGGAACCTACCAAGCCTTCGCAAGGCGATGAGCAACTGCTTATAAATTTTCATGTCTTTCTTTTCTATTTTTAGAGGGGTTAGAACCCCTTTTTACACACCTTTGTATATATTTATTTTCTTTGAGATATTCAGGGTTTTTTTCCTCTCTATCATCATCATTTTTTCCTCTGACAAGCTTCTCTAACTACCTCACAACTAAGCAGAACTCCTAGAATGGCTGCCTAGTAGGCTAGCAGAATAGGGTCACTAGAACTACCTTCTAAAACAAGTCTCTCGATGCCTGGCAATGTCTTTACAAGGAGGCAATGACTACTCAGCCCTCCTTCAGACATACCTAACTTACACCTGGGACTTCATGCCTTGGACGCTGGTCCCCAACAAGAAAAGAAAATCCCCTACAAGTACACAGACACATAAAGCATAAAGACACAGTACTCGTAAAGGAGAGATATCACCAGGATAGGGCCACGAGAAGTCTCGGCGTGACATAGGCTCCTGCCCAAGCTCTTCTTTAAACCTGTCTAGCATAGGACTAAAACAAGAAACCATTAAATGCACCCGTACTAAACAGACGACTAGCCCTCTTGGCCTAATGAAATAAAGCATTTCCCTACAAAAAATTGATCGGCCCTCTTGGCCTAATGAAATAAAACAGCATAGCACCTACACAACCCTCCCCGAAATAGTACAGATATACAATAATATGCTCCTTTCCAAGGAGGAAAAATAGGGCTCACAGCCCTATACTAAGTGCATAAGATTATGACCCATCCCTCCTGCATATATAGCAAGAGGCGTACGCATAACATGTTGTCTAATCAACCTATGGGTCTAGGATAACAATGGTAGATGGGTCTCGGCTACTCTTTGCATTACCCATATCAACCATCACCTGCCATATATTGCATGCTCTGATAACATTCCCCACAAGCGACCGGGTCCTGTCTCATTATTGATAGCAATATCCAAACTAGGACCACAGTTGAAGAAAAGGTCTTCTTCATAAGCAAGGTTTGCCAGTGAATCCGCAAACTGATTCCAGTAACGGGGAATCAATTGAAGAGACACTCTCTTGAACTCCTCAAGTAGGGTCATGGAAGTTTGATGATACATACAAAGGATGGGATTCCGCACTGTATACGTCCCATCTAGCTGATTCAAGATCAACTGGGAATCCCCTTTTACTAACAACCGTTGAATATCACCTTGTTTGGCAATATGCAGTCCCATAATCAAGGCTTTATACTCTGCCATGTTGTTAGTGAATCCTACCCTGAGATAAGCAGCTAACTTCATCGTAACTCTACGTCGAGGATCTCGGATTACTACTCCAACACTCCCCTTTTTATTCAGGCCCCTGGACACTCCATCAAAATCTAATGTGTACGTCCACAATGGGTTTACATATCCGGCCATCACGAACTCCTCTATTCGTAATTATGATAGTCAGAATTTAGCACGTTTAGAGGATGAACTAACGGCTCCATCCCACCTTCTTCATTAAACTCAAATGGGATACTTGTCAACATTCGTAAGCAGTGATGGCAGAAGACTTTGATCTCCCACACAAAGGTTCCGTCCTCTTGCTCAATCACTTTGTATCCTTTGCTCCACCAGATAAGTTTCCCCTGATGGTATCTCTACTCCAGATATGGGTGCTCCAAATAAGGAATTAACCGCCCCATCAACCAACTTTAAGCTCTTTTGCAGGTCTCAAACCAGCCCCAGCATGGATCTGCAATGCATTTCTCCATATTAGCATACTTAGAAATAATAAGGTTTAATCTTATTAAAATTAACCTTATTTTTAAATTCTACTCCCTGCAGATCAACTAGTAGAGCCGTAGACCTATTTTTTCCTATCCTGACAATCTTGTAGGGGCCATCCCATCTAGATTCTAGCTTCCCTGGAAACAGCTCCCTACGCCCATCGTAATACAGAACTAATTGCCCTTTTTTAAAGGTATACTTCTTTGCTTTAAGGTCATGCAACTGCTTCATCCGACGTTTAGCTACCTCCTGGTGTAATAAGCTCTGCAATTTCAGTTCATCCAGGAGAGCTATGGTCATGAACTGTTCAAAGAGTGCATCCTCATCTTCCAAAGAGTGGTTAATTTCAAACCATATGATTGGCACCTCGATTTCGAGGGGTAACACACACTCTTCTCCATAAACTAATTTAAATGGAGTATGGCCGGTAGCTCACTTGAACGTTGTATTGTATGCCCATACTGCCACATACAACTTCCTATCCCAATCTTGTTTCTTTTCCGAGACTATTTTAGACAAGATACCCACAAGCTGCTTATTAGTACTTTCAACTTGCCCGTTGGTTTGCAGATTATAAGGGGTCGTTTTGTTATGCTTGATTTGCCAAGCTTCAGTCAGGCTTTTGATCACTTTATTCAAAAAGTGGGTTCCACGGTCCAACACTAGTTCCTTTAGTGGACTGAAAGGGCAGATAATCTACTCTAAGAGGAAACTTGCAGTCACTTTTGCATTGTCTGCCTCGTCGCCCGCGCTTCTAACCATTTTGTAAAATAATCAGTTGCTACTATAATGTACCTCTTCTGAGTAGTAGAGGATAGAGTGATAGGACCCACAAAGTCAATGCCCCACTTCTCAAATGGAAGGATAGCCATAATAGGCGTAAGTGGGCATTTCCTATTGTCTCTGTTGTCATGTCTTTGACAGGTATCACATCTCTTAACGTACTCAAAGGAATCTTGGAAGATGGACAGTCACCAATATCCAGCTCTTAAAGCTTTCTGTGTCGTCAACCGTCCAACAAAGTGCCCTTCACACGCAGAGTCATGACACTCTTCCAAGATAAAAGGAACCTCGTCAGGCATCACATATCGGTGATAGATATCATCAACACCTTGCCGATATAGTATTCCTGGGATCAAGGAAAACTTCAAAGCCTGTTGTCTGATTTTCCTCTTTTCTGATTTTGGTAAGCCAGCTCCAATCTCTCTCGTTGATAGATAATGTGTGATAGCAGCATACCAAGATGGGATAGAAGCTGTATCAATTCTAAACATTTCTTCAATATCACTTCCTTCAGTCAAAGTTTCATTCGGCTCCCCGAAATCCACAAGGCATTCCACAATATCCTGCAACCTCGGTGGCTTACTCTTAATCTCATAATTGAACTCCTGCAAAGTGATTAACCACTTTGCCAGATGATCAGGCGGTTGCAGCTTGTTCATAAGCAATCTAAGCCCTTTCGCCTTCGTATAGAAAACTACCTTCTCATAGAGGATGTAGTGCCTGAATTTTTTAGTCGCAAAGACCATCGCAAGGCACAACTTCTCCATGTAGGTGTAGTTAATTTTTTATATGCCCAATTTTCGACTAGCAAAAGCTATCTGATGATACCACTTTTCCTCCCAGATTTGGGCTAAACAACAACTAATACTATGCATGGTGGCTGCTGAAAATATGTAAAATACCTCGCCTCTTTTAGGTGCTTTTAAAACTGGTGCTTTTACTAGCTCCTGTTTCACATCCTCGAAAGCTACCTTATAAGGGTCACTCCATACAAATAGACAGCTAAAGGATAATAAGTTCGTTAGTGGCAACGTCCTTTCTGCCAAGGCATTTATAAACCTCCGATAGTACCCTATCAATGACAGAAAGCTATGTACCTCTTTCGGAGTGTGTGGTGGACTCGTAGCAACTATAACCTTGATCTTTTCAGGGTCAATTGCGATCCCTATTGAACTGACCACATGGCCTAACAATAGCCCATAAGGCACTCCAAAGACACACTTCCGTGGGTTAATAGCGATACAAAATTGTATGCAGCGCTCAAAGCACTTTTTTAAGATAATCAACATCCTTTCCCTTACAGTGGCTGCCCCGAGGTCATCAATAAATACTTTGAACTCATTTGGGGAGATGTTACCAAAGGTCTTGTCTATTGTTCATTGCCATGATCCAAGTGCATTGCACAAACCAAAGGCCATCACATGGTACGCAAAAGTACCAAAGACAGTAATGAAAGTTTTTTTCAGCTTGTCCTCTTCTGCAATTGCCATCTGGTTGTATCTTGCAAAGCAATCCATAAATGAATATATTTCCCTATTCGCTAATTGATCCAAAATCTGGTCAATAAATGGCAATGGATAGTAATCCTTAACCGTCTACTTGTTCAGCTCTCTAAAATCTACACATAGTCGGATCTGATTGTTTTTCTTCTTCATGATGACAACTGGTGAGCACCATTCTGTGTGATGTACAAGGAAGATTAAACCAGCTTTCCTTAACTTCTGTAACTCCTCAAATAGCCCATCCCTCAATTCAAAATGCATACACCTTACCTTCTGATGCATAGGATGACTACCTTCTTTTACAGGAATAGTATGAATAGCCAGGCTGGGAGGAATGCCTCTCAGCTTGTCATAACTCCAAGCAAAGATATCACGGAATTCTTGAATCAAGGACACATAGTCCTCCCATTCTATTGAACTGAGCATGGAACCTAATTTAATTGGCCACGAATCATTTGGCATGCCAAGGTCCAACTCAATCACATCCGTGTCTCTTATCCTATCTTACGGTTCTATTAGCTCATTTAGAGTTATCTGATAAATATCCTTTGTAGTGGATCCCTCTTTAGATTCATCGTTGGATGATGTCTCAGTACCAAATGGATCATATGTTGTCTCTAATTCAGTAGAGGATAAAGGAGCTCTCTCACTCTGAGGAGACTCAGGGTAAGCATTGACTATTACTCGATTAGCACCTCTACCTAGAACCACTCAACTGGTGGGTAGATCGACTTGACAGTCTGTTCGTAAGATCCAAGGCCTACCTAGCAAGACTCGATAGCTAGGATGTCCTACAAATCTTATTACCCTAAAGTCCAAGAAGCATTCTACACTTGCAACTGTGACATGGACTTTATTAATGCAACCTTCTGGTTGCCTTAGACTATCATCAGCCATTCTAAGAAGGGTGGAGCTATCTTTTTGGATGTCTAGACCCAACCTCTCCATCAACTCTGAACTCATGATATTGACGGAGGACCCAGTGTCTACACTAGCATGCTCTACTAATATTCTATCCACGTATGCTAGAACCCTAGTGCAATTCTTTTTAGCATGATCAAACCAATTTTCCCCTACTCGTGCTATGCCCAAAGGTTCTACAATATACCCAATACGCAGGATCTTCTTGAATTCCTTGCGTACTCCTGGAGATAATTTAACCAATTGCAAGAGGTTTACATCTAGTTTTACTTCGCAAAGAGAACTTGCTAAATCAAAATCATGATAGGTATCCAAAGATCTCTTTTCTTGCCAAACCATTCTCTCTTTTGGTCTCGGAACCGGCTTTGGTGCTTCTTTTTTAGCTCTTGCCTTCTTTCTTGGCACTTCCTCATCCTTCTTAGAATTGAATTTTTTGTCAACAGGCCTTAGAGGTCCACCTTCCATGCCAAGATTCAAGACTTGCGTCCCCTTATCCCCTTGCTTAGGGTTTCCCTCGACCGGTTTTGCATTATCTTTATCACCCTCTTTCACCTTTTGGTCTCTTGTCACGGCTCGTAGATTAGAGGCTTCAGTGTCATTGACGCATACAACCTCAATAAGGCTTACTCCATTGCCTTGTGGCAACTCCTCTATAGTGATCTTTCCCCTTTGCAGTATTTGTCTTGTTGGTCCATCATTTTGCTGGAGGTTACTACCTTGCGCTCTATGATTAATTGGACCTGGTTGTTTACTTCCTTGTTGGAGGGAACTAATCTTACTCCAACAGGTAGCGGCTAAGTGGCCCGACTTCCCACAAATATCACATTTAACATTTGGACAGTTTCTACGGAAATGTTGTCCACCACACCACTTACAACTGAATCTTGAGGGACCACCCTCTTCAGGGTGTCGATTCCCTATCAGATTCTGCTACTTCTTTAGGAAATTGACGTCAACAGCTATTTGCCGATATTGTTCAGAGATCATGTCAGTGTAGTGCTTCATCATATCCTTAACTTCGCCAAGGACATTAGAGGCACTCGACTCATAGCCTTGATCGTCTACTATCAGTCGTTCCATTGGCCTAACAATTTGATTGGGCATTGGCTGACTCACAGGAACAACATTAGGGTTCGAAGCTTGGCCTCCAACATTTGGTGGAGCCAACTGACTAGCCATAGGCATAGTCACACTAGGGGGAACTGGCAGCAAAGGTACATTTTGAACCATGCTTCCTCTCCCATTAGGGTTATTCATAGGCATTCCTTAATGGTAAATTGCCTCCAGGTACTAGATCCGCATTAAGATTTATTCGAGAGGAGTAGGCCATTTGTAATCGTGACTCTACTCCTTCTGCCTGTGTGATGGCGGTGTCTATATTAGCCAAAGCCACACTGCTCAATTGTACCTAAATATTGAAATCCAATCCATGCAAGAAGTATTGCAATTGGGCAGTCGTCGGCGGAATAGGAATGTAAGTTTGTAACTTACAAAATACTTCCTTAAGCTTCTTGGCATAGGCTTTCACATTCTCATGGGGGTCTTGGCGTATTACATTCAAAATACGCAACCAGTATTGGCCACCTCTTTCAGGGGCCTATTCTCCTCGAAAAGATGCATAAAATTGGTCGATTATGGTTATAGTTCCAGTTTCTATGCTATGATACCATACTGCAGCCCTTCCTTTTAATATCATGTTAAAGAACATTATAAGATGTCCCTCATCTTGGATGCGGTAATTAAACATTAATCTTTGGAATTCACAAATGTGAAACTCCGTGTCTTCTTCGGCTAACCCATTAAAAATGGGCAAAGGCACTCCTAAAGCTGGCAGATCCGGCGTCCTTGCAGGAATTGCAATGGGTTGTGCCATGACGACAATCGGATTAACAATAGGAGTTTGGACTAATGGGATCACACCCCCACTTGAAGTGGCTTGACTTAGTGGAAGAGAGGAAGAACTTGCGCTTCCTCCTGCACCTAAAGGACTATATGTAGCAGTTGGGTTACTAAGACCACTGCCTTTTATGCGTATCGGGCTACTCCTTTGAGGAGAATAGCGACTTACAATCTCCAACCGCTGTCTAGCCCTCTCAGCACGTTCTGCTTTTTGTATTTCGGCTTGACGGTCCTTGTCAGAGGACATAAACCAACTTTTTGGTCCCTAAAAACCCTAGATTCGAGAGCCACCACTTATTGGCAGCTCCCAGCAGACGCACCACTGATGGGACCTCAAATGGGCCGGCACTGGCTATAGCACTAGCCGGACCTCATGCTCATAACAGACAAGCACACCCATACGGCCTCACGGGCCAGGAGCATCTATCTGCTGCTAAAGGACAAACTATCCTAAAGCCTAATCTATACGTTTATAGTTTTGTAGTCCAATGTTTCCCTTTCTATAAACTCCATAGAGGAAGACCCTTACACATTGGCAATAAATGCCAGGATAATCACATACATGGGAGGCAACCTCTCGATGGAATCACCGCGGCCTCACTGTAGCTCTCCTATATTGCAGGGATTGGCCCCTTGATGCACTGCTCAACATATAGAACAAACGAACAAACTCCACTCTTTCATTTCAAACGTATTCTAGGAGATACCATGTGTCCTTACCAAATAATTTCCCAAGAAACGAACCACTATCCTACGGCTTCGGTTGCATTTCCTCACTCAAGTGTGGGTCATCATCATCGAAAACAGGTGCTATGCATCCAATCCTTTTATTCTAACACCATGGTTGACATGCACATGCAAAAGTGGATGATCCTAGAGTGCTCAATCATAATTTTCAATCAGACACATGTGGTGCACAACCAGGCTTTACAATACATTTACTAACCCATTGCGGGGATGTAAGGATAGCACCAAGACAACGCTCGTACTACTATCCTCTTAATTAAAATACACCAAACCCTATGTCATGAAATGCATCAGAAAATCAGCAATAACCAGCATGCAAATCACACCATTCAAACATCCCAACCCCCTACGTTTAGGTATTGCTTTCGTTGCATAGGTGTAGAGGTTCATTTTGTCATGTTTTAATGTATAAAAAGCAATAAATCACAAACTTTGACAAGGAGATAGGGTAAAATGAGGCTAAACCTCATTCTTTGCCACTACCATACATCCACAAACAATCATTATATTTTTCCCTATTTTTGTAAGGTGTTTTTCTATTTTTTCACTTATTTTCTCTATTTTCTTGATTTATTTGTCAATAAAATATGCTATTTTCTGATTTTTCTTGTTCCAATCACTTCAGCATACTAACATTCAACTTATTTTCCATTTCCTCTCCATTGGAACACATTTCACCCACCCGAAACGAAAGAACTACCATTTTACCACTTAAAAACCGCATTTTGGGTTTACGGGAATTAAATAGAGTATGTAAATCATTGCAAAATCAAGATTTTATGATACACAGTAATTAATCATGGTGCAACTAGCACTCAAACTAATTTTCATCCAATAAAAACATCATTACCATCATAAACTATCAAAAAACCTTCATTTTTCTTCATAAAAATGGTCATACCGTGTTTTTACGTGACCCGAGGCACCTTAAATGACTGCATGACCAGCAGATGGAGCCTCCATTTCTCTCAATCCAATGTTGTACATCAATCTTCAGTATCTCCATCCATCTCCATCACCGTTTCCGTCAATCTCCCTCTCGGTTCCTCCTTCAAGAGAGTGCACATGAACAGCCCATAGAGAGGAGAGAGAGGGAGGAGAGAGAAAGACTAGATTCTAATCTCTTCATCCAGACAGCCATATCTCACGCAAAGACCGGCAATAGAATTAGGAAAGAGAGAGAAGTTGCCCGGTAATGACTCTTCCATGGCTTACTTACAGCCCTGAATTCAAGTTATGGGGGGGAGGGGGGGGGGGGGGGGGGGGGGGGGGGGGGGGGTGTCAAAGTCCCAAAGGGCACCCCCCCTTTGGTCCTAAATTTTGTCCACCTCTTCAAATCTTGGCCAATTTTTTGCCTCTTTCGCGTCCGGACTCCGTTTCAGCCTCTGAAAAATCCTGCACGTCCGTCTTGGCATTCCGCATTGACTAGCAGCTCCTGGCATCTCGCATATCAGTCAAAAAAATTATCAAAAATCCATAAGTGTCACTCGAGCGCCTTTTAAAAGCCATCTTTCACTTGGTGCTTAAAATCGTCCTAGCTACAGCGGCCGCCTTCGATATCGAATATTTTTTCTCTAAATTTCGGATTTTTTGGCAAATTTTAGGCACATCCCGGGCTCAAAACTCCGCTCTCACCTGTCCCAACATCTCTATCCAGTGAATACAAACTTGAACAAAGCTATAATAGATATTATCAATGAGAACGGAAGCCTACTTACCTAAGCACTCTTCAAATCCCGGAAAGTCATGCATGGTCCACATGAGAATGGCTCGAATAATGGCAAACCATCAACCATCACGCTTGCTCATATCTTCCAGGGTGATCCCCTCCTCCTATAAAATCTTAAGCTCATCGACTAATGGGCGAAGATACACTCCATATTTTTGACTTTGTAGTGGCTGGGAATGAGGAAGCTAAGGATAAGATGTCCTTTCTTCGTAGAAAGCCATGGAGGGATATTGTAGTTGACAAGGATTATAGGCCACCCATTGTAAGAAGTTGAGTGCAGACCGAATGGGTTCACACCATCCATAGCAAGACCGAGCCGAAGATTCCTTGGCTCTCAGGCAAAGCCTGGAAAGGTAGAGTCAATGTGTCTCCATGCACATGAATCTGCTGATATTCGTTGAACTCCATCTGTGGATCTATTCTGTGCATGCCACATTGTCAAGCTTGCCATGCTGGACATATGAAACATGTGTTTTATGCGGGGAATAAGCAAAAAGTGTCTAAGAACTTTTTGAGGGATGGTTTGTCCTTGCAAGTCTTGTCAATACCTGTGAGTACCACACTTTGGCCATGTCTCCATAGTCTCGTATTCTCCTCGAAACAGTATGCAATCATTGATACATGCATGGATGTTGTTATAGTCTATGCCAAACTTTCGTAAAACATGCCGCGCATCATCACGAGACTCGGGCATGGTATTTGCAAGTGGTAATATATTACACTTCAGTAACCTTTAAAAAAATCATAAAATACATTAAAAAAGCACAAATGTTTTTTATGATAGTGCCGAAAAAAATCAACGAAGCGTATGTACAAGGTACCTGAACAACTTGGTCACACTCGCATCGCTCCACCTGTATTTTGCTTGCACACTTAGAAGTGCAAGCAGTGTCTTCAGGCGAGATACTCGACACCCATCATATAATGGTATGGATGCTTCCTCTCTAAGCGGATCAGATGTCTCGACATCGATGGGCATCAATACATCGATCATTGCCTCTATCTCAGGCTCCAAGATTGTAGGAAAGTTTGGAAGGCTGCATGTCTCCTCTGGTATTGACAGTATAGATTGGGTAGTACCTTCCAAGTGGTGGATTGGCTCAGGCTCTCCATCCATCACACGTCCATGAACCCTTCTAACTGGTCGCAAAGGGTGCACTCCTCCTTAGGACGAGACATCACCTCCATGGATAGAAAATTTGTCGGCCACACCCAATGTTTTTGTATATGATATTCAATTAGTTTGCGAATACAATGCATGATTGATATACACTTTTCTTACCATTTGCTCAAAATCTGAGATCACCTAATCAATGATCTCTGATTGAAACTCGCCAAAGCGTTGTACGTGTTTTATAGACAATTGATGTTTTCATCTAATTGCTTGCTTACATTGAGAGCAAGGACATGGGACACACTGATTAAGATATGTCTCGTGATCTTGAACATCATGACCTTCATCGTTTTCCATTTGGTCTACGTTATTAAAAACAATTTGTTTTTGTTATTAATCTTTTTTTATTTCTTAAATTGTTTGAGAAGGGATTTCTTCTCTTGTAATTCAACAAAATTAACGTATGTAAAGTCTACACCCACCCACAAATTAACGTATATCGGAGTGTTTCCTATCTCATG